>NC_092039.1:47668890-47968890 GCF_003086295.3 Arachis hypogaea | reverse complement strand
TTCTATTTTACTTTCTGTTGGCTACATTTTATCCAATTTCACTTCAATGTTAGCTGGACTAAACTAATCACCCACTAAAGTTGCTTGATCCATCAATCCCTGTGGGATCGACCTCACTCTTGTGAGTTATTACTACTTGATGCGACCCGGTACACTTGCCGGTTAGATTTGTGTGTTGGAAATTCATTTTCCGCAAAAACACCATCAAGTAGATGCCTCCTCCGGGTATAAATACCTCTCCTTCATGGATGCATACTCAGGATATAACCAAATCCCAATGTACCCACCCGACCAAAAATACGGGAGCCACTTACCAAAGATTAATGAACAAGGTTTTTTCGGATCACATCGGAAAGGTCATGGAAGTCTACGTGGATGACATGCTAGTAAAGATACAAAACAAAGAGATGTTATTATCCAATCTAACACAAGTATTCAATACCGTAAGACGACACGGCATGCGACTCAATCCCACAAAATGCACCTTCGTAGTAGAAGCTGGTAAATTCTTGGGTTTTATGATCACACAGAGAGGAATCGAGGCAAACCCAGATAAGTGCAGGGCCATACTCGACATGAAAAGTCCAACTTGTGTTAAAGAGGTACAATAACTCAACGGGAGGTTGGCAGCCTTGTCCAGCTTTCTGGTCAGATCAGCAATAAGATCTCTCCCCTTCTACGCCACCCTAAGGAAGGGAAAGGACTTTGAGTGGACAACGGAATGCGAGCAAGCCTTCCAAGGCTTCAAAAGATTCCTGGGACGACCACCTATACTAAGTCAGCCACGGGAAGGAGAACCATTCATATTGTACCTCGCGGTGGGAAATGGGGCAATAGCCTCAGCACTAGTCCGAGAAGACAACAACGGACAACAACCCATATACTTTATCAGCAAAGCATTGCAAGGATCCGAGCTGAACTACCAGAAAATAGAAAAAGTTCACTTACGCTCTTATACTAACATAACGACGACTTCGCCCATACTTCCAGTCTCACAGCATTAAAGTTCGGACCAACCAGTCCATAAAAGGGATCCTACAGAAAATAGACTTGGCAGGCAGAATCTTGCAATGGGCAGTAGAGTTGTTTGAATTCGACCTTCAATATGAAGCTCGGACGGCTATCAAATCTCAATATCTGGCTGATTTCATTGCTGAATTTACGGACACACTGGAAACCCCCACATAATGGAATCTATATGTGGATGGTTCCTCAAATAAAACAGGAAGTGCCGTGGGTGTAATAATTGAAAGTGACTAGGGAACCCAAATTGAACTCTCCCTCAAATTTGGGTTCCCTGCCTCAAACAATCAAGCGGAATATGAGGTACTACTAGCTGGTTTGAAGCTGGCCAGGGAGGTTGGAGCTCAAAAACTTATCATCTTCAGCGACTCACAGGTAGTTACTTCACAAATAACAGGAAACTACCAAGCCAAAGATCCCACTATGAAAAAGTACTTGGACAAAACCAGGGAACAGCTTGAACAACTCAGAAGGTATGAGATTCGTCACATACCCTGAGAACAAAATGCCCGGGCCGACGCACACTCAAAACTAGCCAGCACCAAACCAAGAGGCAATAATAGAAGCCTTATCCAAGAAATGCTACAGAATCCATCAATCTCAGAAGAAGAAAAAGTCCTAGCCATAACAGGTCACGATCAGGGATGGATGACTCCCATAAATAACTACCTCAGAACAAAAGCCCTCCCTACAGATGAGAAAAAGGCAAAGAGGTTAAAACGGGAAGCACAATACTATACCATCATAAATAATACTCTATACAAAAGAGGGATTTCAATACCATTGCTAAAATGCATACCGACTTCCAACACAAAAGATGTCCTAGAAGAAGTACACAGTGGCATTTGTGGCAATCACCTCAGAGCGCAGGCACTCGCCAAAAAAGTACTTCGGGCAGAATTTTATTGGCTAACTCTACAAAAAGAAGCCACAGAATTTGTAAGGACATGTCCACCATGTCAGAAACATGCCAACTTTCACACCGCCCTACCAGAGGAACTCATCAGCGTAACCTCACCTTGGCCATTCGCAAAATGGGGACTCGATCTCCTCATACCTTTCCCTCAAGGATCGGGACAAGTCAAATTCCTCATAGTACGAATAGATTACTTCACAAAATGGATCAAGGCAGAACCCCTAGCCAATGCCACAGCTCAAAGAAGTCAAAAATTTTGATATAGAAACATCGTCACAAGGTTCAGAGTTCCATACTCCATCACTTCAGACAATGGTACCCAGTTCACAGACGCTGGCTTTAGAAAACTAGGGGCCGACTTGAATATAAAACAATAATTCACCTCTGTTGAGCACCCCCAAGCTAATGGGCAAGCTGAAGCTGCTAACAAAGTTATATTAGCAGGGTTAAAACAAAGATTACAAGATGCAAAGGGAGCCTAGGCTGAGGAGCTCCCGCAAGTCCTATGGGCATATCAAACGAATCCACATTCCACGACAAAGAACTCACCTTTCCGATTAGCTTACGGAATGGAAGCAATGATCCCAGTGGATGTTGAAGAAGGGACACCCAGAGTAATCCATTTTAGCGAAAAAGCCAATTCCCAACTTCAAAGGGAAGAGCTCGACATACTACCGGAATTCTGAGAAAGAGCTCGGATAAGGGAAGAGGCGTTGAAACGACGAATGGCCTCCAGATACCTAATCCAAAATGGCATAGGAACAACTCGACCTGGAGAATGAAAGCTGGCAGCAAACTGGAAAGGACCCTTCCGAGTCATAGAAGTACTGGGAAAGGGCTACTACAGGCTTTCCAAACTCGACGGGTGAGAGCTTCCTAGGTCATGGCACGCCTGCAACCTAAGAAGGTACTATAGCTAGGGATGATAAAAGATCTTAAACAAGGTGCACTCTTTTTCCTGAAAATAGGTTTTTTAACAAGGCGTCCCGCCAAGACCTACAAATCACCGGACTTAGGAAATTAACTCCTCATGTATATTTGCATTCTCTTTTAATAAAATTTTTTCAGATTCTCTATAAACGCTCAAGTCGTATTATTCTGAAAACATTCATCGCCCGATTATAAAGCTACAGATCGACAGAAAGGGAAAACCAAATTCACTGCGCGATCACGATAAAAAAGAGTGTTAAAACCCAAATTTTACAAAATCGGCAAAGATGAAAATAGAATAATGCAAGAAGTTATAGAAAGTGATCCATAGAAAGGACCTGACGAGGTCCTAATAAAATGGATTGCTATAAAATAACTTAAAGACTGGCCGGCACAAAAAGTCGGACCAGCCACAACAACTCAAGTTATAAGTAAAGCCCTAGAAAGAGGTTTGGCCAACCCTATAAAAGAGGATTACTATAACTTCGAAGAGCCCGACATGATGAAGTCGGACTCCTACAAAAAGTTACAAAGATAATCCCTAAAAGAGACCTAAACAAGGTCCAAGAAAGAGGATTATCAAGTAACTCGACAGGGCCTGACGTGACGAACTTAGCCCAGAAAGATGTAAAGCTACAAAAAGTAATTCCCAAAAGAGACCTGAACAAGGTCCAAGAAAAAGGATTACCAAGTAACTCGACAGGACCCGATATGACGAAGTCGGGCCCAGGACACAAATTACAAAAATAGTCCCCAAAAAAGACCTAAATGAGGTCCAAAAAAGAGGATTACAAACAAAACCAAACCAAAGAATCAAGCTGATCATGCCAGGTCAAAATTCGAGCCTACGAAGGTACCAAGACGAGTGCAAGCAGACATGATATAAAAACTACTAAGTTATGATAATAGCAAGCTTCAGAGGCCACCAAAATCAACCCCGGAAGCTCGGAAACTACTTTGTTTTTCCAAATAAAAGTTGCTAAACAAGCAACCAAAAAAAAGAGTATCAAAAGCCAGCAAAAAAACCATTTACAAAGAAGTTCAAAAGCCCACAAGCCGGGCTATCTACATTAAACAGGAAGAAAACTCAGTCAACATTAGAAGACTTCTTAGCAGTATCAACTCGGGGTGAAGGAGGACAAGTCTGAAGAGCCACCGCATCTACCGTCCCATCATCTCGGTTCAAGATTTGGCAATCTGGTTCCCCTTCTGGACGACTGATCCCAGTAGTAGAAGTCGGAGAAGTCGGCACAGCAGAAGTCTTCGTAGCAGGCAGTGAGGGACGACCATCATCATCATCATCATCGGGATCGTCAGGAACAATCTTACCATCCCTAACAAGGGAAAGGTCGAGATCTGGCGCAAGAACTTGGAATTGCTCTTTCAGATTCTCATAAGCCGCAGTAACACTACCTAAAAGATGACTTTGAAGTTCGGAGTAATCGGCCTGAACAGATTCCAACCTACCCCTAAGCTCCATCACCTCTCTATAAGTAGTAACATAGCTATCCTTATGTTTTTGAGCCGTATCCTCGGCTAGTTGCGCGGCAGCCGCCAGACCAGCAGTCTGGGCCTTTTCCCCCTTCAGCTCCTTTCTTAGCTCGGCCACTTCCACCTCGAGCTCCTCCTTCAAACCCTTAATTCGGTCAAATTCTGATTTTTCCTCCTCCATAAAAGCCTTGGTAGCATGGATAGGAAGATCTTGAGCAGTTTGGTATAAAGCCACTCCCATGTGTGCCAGTGTAATACCACTCCGAGTAATAAAGTCTAAATGACAAAGAATGGATACATCATCAGTAGACATGACACCATAGGGTGCAATCTGTTGGTCCACAAACCCAACTACATCAAAGTCTGGAGCACCAAGATTAAACGGCTCGACAGTCCAAGGTCTTTTTGGAGGGGGAGCGACTAGAGGAGCAGAGGTACCAACTGAAGTCTGAGGCGGGTCAACGAAACGAACCCGGGGAATCGGGATCATCCTCCTCGGCCCAGGAGAGCTCGGGACAGACGGCTTAGACAAAACCTGGGAGGACGCTTCCCCGACCACCTTGGCCGGGACATTTTGAGCCGTGGTAGCCTTCCTCACCTTCTTAAAGGCCTTTAGTGAGTCATTATTCTTCGACATCTCTGAAAAACAAGAAAAATACAACGACTTATGAATATTCAGAAAGGAAAATAGAAAACAAAAGATATGGGAACTTAATTTATAAAATACCCAGCACAGCACGAATCAAGGATGGATCCCCCAGAAATTTCTTGGTCTCAAGATGAGGAGGTTCCCCCGAAATATCATCCAAAGCAGCGACAAAGGCCTACTCGACCTCGTCTAACATCTCCCAGGTATACCTAGACACAACTACATTCCTCTGCCACTCTAAAGGAAAACGAGGCTCGACATTCTCATCCAGGAAGAAAGGACGAGCTCCTTCACCAGCTCGGATCTTGAAAAAGTAATTCTTAGAATTGCGGAAAGACTCATCATACATGGAGAAGACTTTATGTCCCTGGGCCGACCTAAAAGAAATCCAAGAAGCTTTCTTTTTGGTAGTTCCAGGCTTGGTCAACACAAACAGATACAGAAAAAGGGTTAAAGAAGGCTTAACACCGAATTCATGGCAAACCAGCTAAAAAATCTTAATAAAACCCCAAGAATTCAGATGAAGCTGAGATGGGGCCACGTTACAAGACCACAACGGGTCGGTCTCAAAGGAAGTAAAAGGAAGGGTAATATCCATCTGGCTAAAGAAGAAATCGTATGCATAAAAGAAAGGACGCTCCCCCTGGGTCGGAACAGGAAAGCAGACTCTGTCATCAGAATCGGGTGCCCCCAGCTCATAATTGCATTCTTGATTCTCACTACTACATATCTGATGGTGTTTTCTAAGCTCCGCACAGAACTCATCTAGAGACACAAATAGCAACACAAGGGAGTCCAACCAGTCAGACATCCCCTCAGGAACCTTAGAGGACGCCTTGACAATATTTTTGTGAGACAACATGGCCAACTAATCCTACAAACAAAAGGAAATGGGTTACTAACCCAAAAAAAAATTCGGGCAATATGGAAGCAACTCGGACAACGTGACCTCAAGCACACAAACAGTAAAAGGAAAACCCCAAGATGCACAACGAGGTCCAGGGGCATCCTTTGAAGGCAATGACAGAGTAAGGTTTCAGAAAAAGCTACAAAAACAAAACTCTCTCCCAAGTAAACAACATCCCGAGGAGAAAAAGGCGAAACTCAAAGAAAACTCATCAACAAAAACAAAATCATCAATGGAGCAAATAAAAGTTATCAAAGGAGCAACCTTTTTCAAAACAGTAGTACAGAAATCAACGAATAACACACGAAGCCCTAAAAAAAGCCAAAACCAGGAAAATCACCCAAAGCATACATAAGGACGAAAGAAGACCAGGAAACAAACGTCACAGCAATAAACCAAGCACAAAAACAAGAAAAAGGTTCAAGCTTTCCAACGTACAAAAATTAGAGCATCATCGAAAAATAAAAAACGAAGCAACAGAAATAAACAGTGAAGAGAAATCAAAAACCAACCTGGAAGAAGAAAGAAATCTTTGAAAAGGAGCAGCAAAGGATCGACCACGAAGCGGAAGCACCAAGCAAATACCAAAGCATCACAGAAAAAAAAAACGAAAATACAGGATGAAAGCAACGAAAAAGAGGGGAAGTTACAGGAAAAGAAAAACCGTCTCTTGGATATAAAATTAAAATAAAAGAACCAAGAGAAATGGGGCATTAAAAGCCCATTAATGATGGTGTTAAAACCCTCGCACGTTTCCAAAGCTAGAGCGCTAATGCAAGAGCACGCGCTTTTAAAGAAAAAAAATGTTCCGCATTCAAGGAGAACTCTACAAAAAAGGAATCGACAAAATGCTCGAGTTCGGCTTCTCCAAAGAAGGATCGAAGTCCTAAAACTAAAGACTCGACCTCAAAAAAGAAGACCGAGCTCGAGCAGGGGCACTGTTCATACCCTGGGTCGAGCTGTCCGACCCGGGATGTTATACAGACAAAGCAATCGATCTCTTCAGGTCAGGACAACCCGACCTCTTCTCAAAGAGCTCGGCCAAGCCACCAAGAAGGCCCAAAGAAGGGCCCTAACAGGAGAACCGCGCCCCAAAGCCCAAGGCAACCCAAGCCTACAGGGAGAAGGGCGGTTCCTTTGAAGATAAGATGACCTCACTCAAAAGATAAAGATAAGATAAGATAACTAACTTATCTTATCTAAGAAGGTCACCCTACACTATTATAAATACACTGGAGCACCCAGGTATAACTCATACTCTGATTCTACTCAATACCTGCTTAATACCCTTGATAACTTAAGCATCGGAGTCCCTTGCAGGTACCCCCACCCTCCGGGGACGAAGAAATCAGCACCACCATCAAGTCCAACAAATCGGATACAACCGTTCCAACCAGCACAGAAGATCTCATCCGAGATCGACCTACAGTTTCAGGTAACCCTCAAAACAGAAACCTAAACCTCCGTTCTCCAACTTTTCAATATAATCATCAACTAAAACCCTTAGTCTATTTTCCTTATTTCCATATTCAAATCTAAGCCCGAAAGCCTTAAAATGGTGTTATGGAAGCTTACAACCTTGTTGGGACAAAGTTATGATCAAAGTTTGAGAACCGAGGCAAAAGTTATGATCGGACAAAGTTCACCAAAAATCCATTTTTACCAAAGGCCTGAAAACTCCAATTTTTCCAAAGCTCACAATTCAAAACCAAACCAACCACACCCCAAACATTACCAAAATAACATAAAAGCCCATACCCTTCCTTTTCCAACTCAACCATCTATAATCCCAATTACACTACTAAATACCATCAAACTCCTTACTCATCAACATCCAAAACCATCATAAATAATCTTTAACCAACATCGAACATCAACAACTACTTCAAATACTCATCACTATCCTCAACATATTCAATCATTATCCATATTCATATTACCACACTCAACATACACACTCACCAACATCAACCAACATCACAATTTATAATTAGCACCAACAACATCATTATTCATCAACGGTCCTTAAATACCAACAACCTCATCAACAACACTAATCACAATACTCATTAACCCCACAATTCCCAATAATCCCCATCAACCATAATAATCAATATCAATCATCAATTAACATAAATCCTACTTCAACATATACAATCCCTTAAATCCCTATCAACATGCATACACCACAATATTAATTCAAACAACCATACATCCAATTCAATCTTATCCTATGGTCCCCTAGCCAAAGTGTCCATGAACATTACATATTACATAAAAAAAACAAAACCATACCTTGGCCAATTTTCAACCGCACCAAACACCAAAACGAAGCCACCAAGCTTGATTCAAAGCCTCAACCAACTCCAACAAACACCAAAACTCAATCTAATATCACATATATATACCAACATCAAAAGCTAATATACACAAAACAACTAAACACAAGGGCTTAGAGAAACCTTACCTTACCCAACATGATTAGAGGTAAAATCCAATATTTACCGGCTACTAGAGATCACCTAAACAAACAAAACCACAAAATCTACTCAAAAACCAAACTTAAAAACGCAGAACTGCTAGGGCTGTAAAGTGGGGTGAGAGCTTCGGGTTCTTACCTGATTTTCTTGAATAAAAACTTAGAGCTTGACAAGAGCTTTGCGTGGCCGCAAACGGCTCGTCAATCGGAGCTCCGGATCAAAAGTTATAGCTCCCGGAAGGTGGAGGTGAATAGTAACCACCCCCTTCTTCCTCTCTTCTCTCATAACCGCGCCCCTCTCCTTCAAATGAGGGTGGAATGAGCTAAAAACCTCACTAAATGAGAGTTATATATGTTGGCCTTATGCCCACTTGGGCCCGGTCCAACCCGCTAAGTGTTTTTGGTCCGTTTGGCCCACTTTGGGCCAAAACCTTTAAGATTAGTGTCCGGTTTTCAAATCTAAATTATTTTCACCCTTCCAAAACAATAAATAAATTTTCAAAATCTTATTTTCAAAAATCTGCGATACTAGACAGACTAGAGCCGGTACTGCTAGCTTAAGCGCCAGTACGCATTTTTACAAAAACCTTTAATAAAAGATACATTTTTCTAACTCAGAAAAATTCATTAAATTCAAATTTCACATTTTTATTTTCAAATTAAAAATAATAAATTTTGAATCTATTTCAGGCATTAAAATTATTTTATTAAAACAGTTTTACGTGAAAACGCAGGTTCTTACAAAACTCATCGGATTTAGGATACCATAAGCCAAAATCAGATATGCCATTCATATATCTAACAAACCTCTTACTGGATGAAAGATGGAATTGTTAAGGGTGTGATTGGAATCTTAAAAAAACTCCAACACTTTGAGCTATGTCTAGTCTAGAGGAAGTGAGGTACATAAGTGAACCAATCACTCCTATAAATCTAGTTTCATCCACATTTTTGCCATTTTCATCCTTTTCTAGTCTGAAATTTGGATGCACTAGTATACTCATATACTTAGCATTTTCCAAACCAAATTTTTTATTAACTCTTTGGCATATTTTCCTTGGTTCACAAGGGTGCCATTAGGAGTTTGTTTAATTTAGAGTAAAAGAAAGAATATGAGTTCTCCTATCATACTCATATCAAACTCCATAGTCATTAATTTGCTAAATTCAGCACACAAGGATGCATTTGCCGACCCAAAGACAATATCATCTACACAGACTTAAATTAGAATAAAATGGTCATTAGATTCTTTGATAAATATAGTTGTATCTGCAGTACCTCTTGGAAAACCATTTTTCTTTGATAAAGTACTTTTGAGAGTTTAAAAACATAGTTTGGGAAAACTTTATTTTCAAAAATAGGAGGTTGAGTCACCTATACTTCTCTATCATTGATACCATTTAAGAAGACACATTTAACATCCATTTGAAAATGTTTAAACCCATGGTGAGCGGCATAGGCAAGTAACAATGATATGGCCCCCATTCTTGATCATATCATTGAGCCACAGGTCTTGCTTTGTTCCTTACTATGCTACCATCCTTTCCCAACATGTTTCGCAAAATCCACTTTGTTCCCATTACCTTTTTCCCGTTGAAGCTTGGCACTAATATCCATACTTCATTTTTCTCAAATTGAATCAGCTCTTCTTCCATTGCTTTGACCCATGATAGATCTTTAAGAGCTTTATTCACATTTTGTGATTTGAATTGAGAAATGAAGGCAAGATTATTTTGTTCCATCCTCCTTCTATTCAGGATCTAGTGGTGACACCTTGTGACAGATCTCCAATGATGAACCCTTGTGGATAACTTTTCAAGAATTTCCATTCTCTTGGTCTGGGAGTCTTAGTATCGGATTCAAATGGAGTTTGATTTGATTAGCTATCCTTTCCAGGATTTTCTGCAGTAACAGAAGATAAAACGAGCTTGTCTCCTGTAGAGTGGTCTACAATATCAAAATCAGTGACAGCTTGCATGGATTCCAATTTATCTTGAATTTTGGCTTCATTTTGGTTCTTTTCAACTTGATTTCTTGCATCATTATCTTCAACACTTTAAACAGAATTAGAATCATAGAAAGTAACGTGTATGATTTCCTCAATAGTCCTAGAGTCTTTAAGGTATACTTTATATGCCTTGCTAGAGGTTGAATACTCCACAAAAAGTACATTCATGTGACTTTGGATCAAACTTTCCAAGATTATTTTTTATATTCAAAATAAAATATTTACATCCATATACATAGAAGTATTCAAGATTTGGAGGAGTTTCCTTTCATAGATCATAACGAGTTTTCTTTAAAAACTTTATAGCGATTGTTCTATTTGAAATATAGCAAGTTGTATTTACAGCTTCAGCCCAAAGGAATTTAGGTACTTCATTTTTACAAAGCATGGCTCTAACCATTTCTTGAAGGTTTATATTTCTCCTTTCTATAACACCATTATGTTGAGGTGTTTTAGGAGAGGAGAAATTGTGTGAAATACCTGATTCATTACAAAATGATTCAAAATTTTGGTTTTTAAATTCTTTTTCATGATCACTTCTAATAAAAGCAATTTTTAAGTCTTTTTTATTTTGAATATTTTTCCACAAAATACTGAAGGCTGAAAAAGCATCATTCTTGTGAGTTAGGAAGAGAATCCAACCAAATCTAGTATAGTCACCAATCACAACTAAGCCATTGTATTTACCTCCTAGGCTTTGAGTTCTAGCAGCACCTAAAAGAATAATGTGTAGCAACTCCAAAAGTCTTTAGTTGAAACGTCTTCTTTTGATTTAAAAGAACTTTTGTTTTGTTTACTCATTTGGCAAGCATCACAATTGATGTCTTTGTCAAATTTAATTTTAGGAATAATTCTAACTAAGTCCTTTTTTATTAGCTTAAAGATATGAAACATGCTTGCATGTCCCAACCTCTTGTGCCATAACCATTTTTCTGAATCTATAGAGGTGAACCATGCTACATTTTGTTCTCTAAATTCCTCTAAAGTGAGACTATACACATTATTACACATTCTTGCAACAAACAAAATATCACCAAAATTTTCATTTACAACTAAGCATTCCAACCTTTTGAAAGTAACTCAATAACCCAAATCACAATGTTGACTAATACTTAGAAGGTTGTGCTTTAATCCATCAACCAAGAATACATTATTTATGAAAGATGAAAAATCCTTACCCACATGCAATGATCTTGCCCTTTCCATCATCATCAAAAGTTACGAATCCCTATCGTACTTGTTGAGTTTGAAAAAGAATGTAGATTATCCGGTCCTGTGCCTTGAGCATCTACTATCCAAGTACCGCATATCCTTTTCTTCTTGTATGCAAGGCAAATATGCACAATACTTTAGGTAACCTTAAGTATCCAAATCAATTTGGATCCTTTGATGTTAAACCATTTTAGTTGTCCAAGAGCATTAAAATTGCTAACAACCTTGTACACTTTATTTCCAACTTTTCTTAATAAAGCATTTGAAGAGATGAATGGTAATTTTTTTGCAAGTTTGACAATGATTCCTCTTTAATGATTTTTTCAAGTGATAAGAGGTTTGAACTCTTATGGTTTTAGAGGTTGAAGCTTCAGTTTCAGCATAAGGTTTTTCAAAAACAGCTTTATTTTTGTCAAAATAACCCAATCTAGATTTTTCAAAAGGAGGATTTTGACTACCTAGTAATTTCTCTAAGTTTCTAGAACTTTGAGCAAATTTTGTTATGTCTTGGTTCAAGAAATTAATCACTTTATGTAACCTTGCATATTCATCAATTCAGTCTATTAAAGCAATAACCGGGTGCTTCCCTTTGAATTATTTATTTTTAATTTAAGATGTTTATTTTTTCAAATAACTCAATAGAACTTTCAATTTCCTTTAGTTTTTCTTTAAGGAATGCATTTTCAGCATTTAGGGAATCGATTTGAGCCTCACATTTATAGCATCTATGAAAAAGATTTCTAACATGTGCAGTTAAATCATCAATGATTTAATATAATTCTTTATTATTTAGGATAGGATAGTTTACCTCTTCCACTTGATCTTGATCAGCCATGAAATAGTCATTTTCCAAGTCTTTCTATGATGCCATCAACACCTTCTTCTTGTCTTTCCTCATCTTGTCCTCCTTTTTGAGCTTGGGACTGTCACACTTGAAATGACCAACTTCCTTGCAATGATAGCATATGACCTTGCTAAAATTCCTCTTGTGTTCCTTTGAGCTTGAGCCTTTGTTCTTTTCTTTGGTTTTCATGAGTCTTCTCAACCTTCTAGCGAAAAACACAATTTTGCCATCCGAAAAACTATTGTTTGAATCTTCTTCCAATGAATCAATATTGGATTTAAAGGTCCCTCCTTTCCTTTTTGTCTCATACTTCATGTGGGTGGTTTCATAGGCAAGTAGTTTGTCTCAACTCATTATATGAAATTTTGTTCAGATTGCTACTCTAAGAGATGACAGTTGCTTTTGTTTTCCAAGCTATTGATGATGATTGAGAATCTTTCAAGCATCTCATCGATGGTTTCTCCTTCCTTCAATGTGAACAATTCATATTCCTTTTTTAGCATATCAATCCTTTTTTTCTTGACTTGTTTGGTGCCCTCATGAGTAACTTAGAGTTTATCCCAAATCTCTTTTGCTATTTTGCACCTTGATACCTTCCAGTATTCTTCAAAGTTAATTGAGTAATGCATCATATTGATTGCCTTTGTGTTCAGCTCCACTTTCTTTTTTTCTTCATTGTTCCATTTGGCCTCTTCTTTGGTAGTCAATACCCCTTTAGCACATGTTTTTTTGGACTTGCAAACTGTTCATAATGATCTTCCAAATGATGTAAACAATGAACTGCACAAATATCCTCATTCTCTCCTTCCAATAGGTGTAGTTCTTACTATTGAAGAATGAAGGTCTATTGTTAGGTTGACTTTTAGTGAGTGTGTAAGACATAATGTTCAAATCCATGTTGTTGGCCATTGGATCTTTGTTCCAAGCTGTGAAACTTGATTCCTTGAAACTGGGCTCGGATACCAATTGAAGGTTATCAATGGTCTAGGGAAGAAAGGTTAAATTTATGGCCTCATTTAAATTTGTTCACTTTAACTTGAAATTTGATTTTACAAAGTGTTGCTATTAAGTCTACAACATTAATTATGCAGGAGACAATTTTGTTTAGTCTCTTAACTATTGATAATGAAAAAAGCAAACATGTTACTTTTGAGTGTACTGAGTTGCTGTGACTTCTGCTAAGTTGATTTTGTTGGAGACAATTTCATTTTGTCTCTTCTAGAAAGAAACCAGAAAAAAAGAGAAAATGACACAAACCTATATCTTGGTTCAACCACCTTGTGTATTGAGGCCTAAAATAGTGGTGAAATTTTCACTATCTTTCACAAATATTACAATCACCAATACGTTAGGATTCTATACAATCCTATTTGAGATAAACCAAACATCTACCTGTTCATACCATGGGTTGAGTTAGGCGAGCCATGTTGGATGAAGACAAAAACGACCGAACTCTTATAAAGGTTGGTCGACACCGACCTCCTCCCAAAGAGCTTAGTCAAATTGCTATAAGGGCCCAAGTAGGCGCAAAGCAGAAGATCATAGCCCACCCAAAGGTGGCTGACAAAAGATAAGGGAACTCACCCACAAAAGATAAGATAAGATAACAAACTTATCTCAAAGGAAGGTGGTGCACGAAATTGTGATCTCTAACAATGGCATTCAACTTGGTATGCGCATCTACTAACCCAGCACTTTCTTCACAACTCCACACAACTAATCAGCAAGTGCACTGGGTCGTCCAAGTAATAATCCTTACGTGAGTAACAGTCGATCCCACAGAGATTGTTGGTATGAAGCAAGCTATGGTCATCTTGTAAATCTCATTTAGGCGGATAATAAATGGTTATGGAATTTTCGAATAATAATAATAAATAAACAAAAAATAAAGATAGAAATACTTATGTAAATCATTGGTGAGAATTTCAAATAACTGTATGGAGATGCTTTGTCCATGTTGGATCTTTACAACATACTGCTCTCTTACTTTCAATCCTTCTTACTCCTTTCCATGGCAAGCTGTATGTAAGGCATCACCGTTGTCAATGGCTACATCCCATCCTCTCAGTGAAAAAGCTCCAAATGCTCTTATCACACCACGGTTAATCATCTGTTGGTTCTCGATCATGTCGGAATAGAATCCATTGATTCTTTTGTGTTTGTCATCACACCCAATAATCGCGAGTTTGAAGCTCGTCACAGTCATTCAATCCCTGAATCCTACTCGGAATACCACATACAAGGTTTAGACTTTCCGGATTCTCATGAATGCCGCCATCAATTCTAGCTTATACCATGAAGATTCTAATTAAGGAATCCCAGAGATATGCGTTCTGTCTATGGTAGAACAGAAGTGGTTGTCAGTCACGCATTCATAAGTGAGAATGATGATGAGTGTCACGGATCATGACATTCATCATGGTGAAGTGCAACGAATATCTTAGAACAGGAATAAACTGAATTGAATAGAAAATAGTAGTAATTGGATTAAAACTCGAGGTACAGCAGAGCTCCACATCCTTAATCTATGGTGTGCAGAAACTCCACCATTGAAAATACATAAGTGATATTGGTCCAGGCATGGCCAAATGGCCAGCCCACAAAATATGATATGAAATTCGAAATTAGGGAGAAGGACCAAAGATGTGGTCAAAAAGAGACGTCTAAAACAATAATAAAAATTTCTATTTATACTAAACTAGCTACTAGGGTTTACAGAAATAAGTAATTGATGCAGAAATCCACTTTCGGGGCCTACTTGGTGTGTACTTGGGCTGAGTTTGAGCTTTACACGTGCAGAGGCTTCTTTTCGCCAAGTTGTAACGTGTTTTTGGCGTTTAACTCTGGTTCGTGACGTGTTTCTGGCGTTTGACTCCAGAATGCAGCATGGAACTGGCGTTGAGCACCAGTTTGTGTCATCTAATCTCGAATAAAGTATAGACTATTATATATTGCTGGAAAGCTCTGGATGTCTAAATTCCAACGCCGTTAAGAGAGCGCTATTTTGAGTTCTGTAGCTCCAGAAAATCCATTTCGAGTGCAGAGAGGTCAGAATCCAACAGCATCAGCAGTCCTCTGTCAGCCTTCTATCAGAGTTTGGCTCAGGTTCCTCAATTTCAGCCAGAAAATACCTGAAATCATAGAAAAACACACAAACTCATAGTAAAGTCCAGAAATATGAATTTATCATAAAAACTAATGAAAACATCCCTAAAAGTAGCTAGATCCTACTAAAAACTACCTAAAAACAATGCCAAAAAGCGTATAAATTATCCGCTCATCACAACACCAAACTTAAATTGTTGCTTGTCCCCAAGCAACTGAAAATCAAATAGGATAAAAAGAAGAGAATATATTATAAATCCAAAATATCAATGAATATTAGTTCTAATTAGATGAGTGGGACTTGTAGCTTTTTGCTTATGAACAGTTTTGGCATCTCACTTTTTCCTTTGAAGTTTAGAATGATTGGCATCTATAGGAACTTAGAATTTCAGATAGTGTTATAGATTCTCTTAGTTATGTATGTTGATTCTTGAACACAACTACTTTTATGAGTCTTGGCCATGGCCCTAAGTACTTTGTTTTCCAATATTACCACTGGATATATAAATCCACAAAAACATGACTGGGTGAACCTTTCAGATTGTGACTCAGCTTTGCTAAAGTCCCCAGTTAGAGGTGTCCAGAGCTCTTAAGCACACTCTTTTTGCTTCGGATCATGACGTTAACCACTCAGTCTCAAGCTTTTCACTTTGACCTGCATGCCACAAGCACATGGTTATGGACAGCTTGATTTAGCCGCTTAGGCCTGGATTTTATTTCCTTGGGCCCTCCTATTCATTGATGCTCAAAGCCTTAGATCCTTTTTACCCTTGCCTTTTGGTTTTAAGGGCTATTGGCTTTTTCTGCTTGATTTTTCTTTTTCTTTCTATATTTTTTTTTCGCCACTTCTTTTTTTCGCAAGTTTTGTTCTTCACTGCTTTTTCTTGCTTGAAGAATCAATTTTATGATTTTTCAGATTATCAATAACATTTCTCTTGTTCATCATTCTTTCAAGAGCCAACAATTTTAACATTCATAAACAACAAGATCAAAAATAAGCACTGTTCAAGCATTCATTCAGAAAACAAAAAGTATTGTCACCATAGCAATATAATTAAACAAAATTCAAGGATGAATTCGAAACTCATGTACTTCTTGTTCTTTTGTATTAAAAACAATTGTTCATTTAAGAGAGGTGAAGGATTCATGGATTTTTTTATAGCCTTAAGACATAGAGACTAAATACTAATGATTATAAAGTAAAGACACAAACATAGACAAATATATAGCATAAAAACAAAAAAACAGAGAATTAAAAACAAGGAATGAGTCCAACTTAGTGATGGTGGTGCCTTCTTCTTAAAAGACCAATGATGTCATTGAGCTCCTCTATGTCTCTTCATTGCCTCTATTGCTTGATCCCTAGTGATTTTGGTGCTCCTATCCTTAGTTGCTCCCAATAATTATGTGGAGGAAAATGTATCCCCTGAGGTATCTCAAGGATTTCTTGATGAGGGAATTCCTCATGCTCTTGTTGAGGTCCATGAGTGGGCTCTCTTGATGTGCAGTCAAATGTTTTACTACTGAGCTATGGACCCTTGAGATGAATCTCTCCTTCTCCCATGACTTAGAGGTGGAAGCTTTTATCTTCGCTTTCCTCTTTCTAGAGGTTTCTCCGGCCTTAGGTGCCATCAATGGTTATGGAAAAAAAAAGCTATGCTTTTACCACACCAAACTTAGAATGGTGCTCGTCCTCGAGCAAGAGAAGAAAGAATAGAAGAAGAAGAAGAAGATATGGAGGAGATGGAGAGAGGTGTCTATTTGGTCATTTAGGGTGGGTTTGGGTGGGAAAGAGTGGATGGATGTGAGTGGTGAAGAGGTGATGGGGAAGAGGGATTGAGGTGATTGGTGAAGAAGAGAGAGAAGGTAAGTGGGGATCCTGTGGGGTTCACAGATCCTGAGGTGTCAAGGATTCATGGTGGACGAAATTGTGATTTATGCTTGAATTGTTGTTCGAAATTAATTCCCCAGTAATGGCTCCAAAAAACTTGGTGCTCAATACCATGGTCTAAATATAACCTCACAACTTCACTCAACTAACCAGCAAGTGTACTGGGTCGTCCAAGTAATACCTTTCGTGAGTAAGGGTCGATCCCACAAAGATTGTTGGTATGAAGCAAGCTATGGTCATCTTGTAAATCTCAGTCAAGCAGATAATAATTGAGTATTGGGTTTTCAAAAATATAAAGAGATAATTAATTTATTAATAAAGGATAGAAATACTTATGTAATTTCATTGGTAGGAATTTCAGATAAGTGTATGGAGATACTGTATTCCTTTTGAATCTCTACTTTCCTACTGCATCTATCCAATCCTTCTTACTCCTTTTCATGGAAAGCTGTATGTAGGGCATCACCGTTGTCAATGGCTACATCCAATCCTCTCAGTGAAAAAGGTCCAAATGCTCTGTCATGGCACGGCTAATCATCTGTTGGTTCTCGATCATGTTGGAATAGAATCCCTTGATTCTTTTGTGTTTGTCATCACGCCCAGCAATCGCGAGTTTGAAGCTCGACACAGTCATTCAATCCCAAAATCCTACTCGGAATACCACAGACAAGGTTTAGACTTTCCGGATTCTCATGAATGCCGCCATCAATTCTAGCTTATACCACGAAGATTCTGTTTAAGGAATCCAAGAGATACGCACTCTAGCTTTCGCTTTTAGAACGGAAGTGGTTGTCAGGCACGCGTTCATACGGATGGATGATGATGAGTGTCACAGATCATCACATCCATCAGGTTGAAGTACAAATGGTATCATAGAACAGGAATAAATCGAATTGAATAGAAAATAATAGTAATTGCATTAAAACTTGAGGTACAGCAGAGCTCCACACCCTTAATCTATGGTGTGTAAAAACTCTACCGTTGAAAATACATAAGTGATAGAGGTTCAGGCATGGCTGAGAGGCCAGCCCCAAGGTCTAAGGACTAGGCGTCCCGAGATAGCTAATACACTAGTAAAAAGTCCTATTTATAATAAACTAGCTGCTAGGGTTTACAGAAGTAAGTAATTGATGCATAAATCCACTTCTGGGGCCCACTTGGTGTATGTTTGGGCTGAGCTTGAATGTTACACGAGCTGAGGCTTATCTTGGAGTTGAACGCCAAGTTGTAATGTGTTTTAGGCGTTCAACTCTGGTTCGTGACGTGTTTTTGGCGTTTGACTCCAGAATGCAGCATGGAACTGGCGTTGAGCGCCAGTTTACGTCATCTAATCTCGAACAAAGTATAGACTATTATATATTTCTGAAAATCTCTAGATGTCTACTTTCCAATGCTGTTGAGAGCGCACCATTTGGAGTTTTGTAGCTCCAGAAAATCTGTTTCGAGTGCAGGGAGGTCAGATTCCAACAGCATCAGCAGTCCTTTGTCAGCCTTCTTATCAGAGTTTTGCTTAGGTCCCTCAATTTCAGCCAGAAAATACCTGAAATCACAGAAAAACACACAAACTAATAGTAAAATCCAGAAATGTGAATTTAGCATAAAAACTAATGAAAACATCCCTAAAAGTAACTAGATCATGCTAAAAACTACCTAAAAATAATGCCAAAAAGTGTATAAATTATCCACTCATTAATTCACATCCCTGCACCAATGAGGCATGTAAAATGCCCTCAACATGCAATCCTGGCATTTAACGCCTGATTGATGCTTGATTATGGCGTTAAACGCCAGTTCTATGCTTATTTTGGGCGTTCAACGCTAGTCTGCAACATGTTTTTGGCGTTGAATGCTAATTCTTCCCAGGGTGTAATCCTGGCGATTAAACACCAGACTGCTGCTTGTTTCTGGCGTTCAACGCTAGATTCATGCTCTGTTCTGGTGTTGAACGCCAGCCAGATGCTCCTTACTGGCGTTTAAACGAAGTAAGCTCTTCCTCCAGGGTGTGCTATTTCTTCTGCTGTTTTTTATTTTATTTTTAATTTTAGTATTTATTTTGTGACTTCACATGATCATGAACCTAATAAAACATAAAAGAATAATAAAAATAAAAATAGAATTAGATAAATAAAAATTGGGTTGCCTCCCAATAAGCGCTTCTTTAATGTCACTAGCTTGACAGTGGGCTCTCATGGAGCCTCACAGGTGATCAGGTCAATGTTGTGGACTCCCAAAACTTAGAGTTTGAATGTGGGGGTTTTGTTTGACTCTGTATTGAGAGAAGCTTTTTATGCTTCCTCTCCATGGTTGCAGAAGAAGACCCTTGAGCTTTAAACTCAAGGTAGTCCCCATTTAATTGAAGGACTAGCTCTCCTCTGTCAACATCAATCACAGCTCCTGCTGTGTCTAAGAAGGGTCTTCCAAGGATGATGCATTCATCCTCTTCCTTCCTAGTGTCTAAGATTATAAAATCAGCAGGGATGTAGAGGCCTTTAACCTTCACTAACACGTCCTCTACTAATCCATAAGCTTGTTTTACTGACTTGTCTGCCATCTGTAATAAAAATTTGGTAGGTTGTACCTCAATGATCCCCAGCTTCTCCATTATAGAGAGTGGCATAATATTTATGCCTGACCCTAGCTCACACAGAGCCTTCTCAAAGGTCATGGTGCCCATGGTACATGGTATTAAGAATTTACCAGGATCTTGTCGCTTTTGAAGTAGAGTTTGCTGAACCCAAGTATCTAGTTCATTAATGAGCAAGGGAGGTTCACCTTCCCAAGTCTCATTACCAAACAATGTGGTATTTAGTTTCATGATGGCTCCTAGATTTTGAGCAACTTGCTCTCCAGTTACATCTTCATCCTCTTCAGAGGAAGAATAGTCTTCTGAGCTCATGAATGGCAGGAAGAGGTTTAATGGGATCCCTATGGTCTCTATATGAGCCTCAGATTCCTTTAGGTCCTCAATAGGGAACTCCTTCTTTCTTGAGAGACGTCCCATGAGGTCTTCCTTATTGGGATTCACGTCCTCTCCTTACTCTCTAGGTTCGGCCATTTTGATTATGTCAATGGCCTTGCACTCTCTTTTTGGATTCTCTTCAGTATTGCTTGGGAGAGTACTAGGAGGAGTTTCAGTGATTCTCTTACACAACTGGCCCACTTGTGCCTCTAGATTTCTAATGGAGGACCTTGTTTCACTCATGAAACTTAAAGTGGCCTTAGACAGATCAGAGACTATGTTTGCTAAGCTAGAGATGCTCTGTTCAGAATTTTCTGTCTGTTGCTGAGGAGATTATGGAAAAGGCTTGCTATTGCTGAGCCTATTTCTTCCACCATTATTAAAGCCTTGTTGAGGCTTTTGTTGATCCTTCCATGAGAAATTTGGATGATTTCTCCATGAAGAATTATAGGTGTTTCCATAAGGTTTACCCATGTAATTTACCTCATAAGCTTTTTCTTCAGAAGATGCCTCTTTAGTACTGTTGGATGCATTTTGCCATCCATTCAGACTTTGATAAATCATGTTGACTTGCTGAGTCAACATTTTGTTCTGAGCCAATATGGCATTCAGAGCATCAATCTCAAGAACTCCCTTCCTCTGAGGCGTCCCATTATTCACAGAATTCCTCTCAGAAGTGTACATGAATTGGTTATTTACAACTATGTCAATGAGTTCCTGAGCTTCTGCAGGTGTTTTCTTTAGGTGAATGGATCCACCTGCAGAATGGTCCAGTGACATCTTAGAGAACTCAGATAGACCATAATAAAATATATCCAAAATGGTCCATTCTGAAAGCATGTCAGAAGGACACCTTTTGGTCATCTGTTTGTATCTTTCCCAAGCTTCATAGAGGGATTCACCTTCTTTTTGTTTGAAGGTTTGAACATTCACTCTAAGCTTGCTCAACTTTTGAGGAGGAAAGAACTTAGCCAAGAAGGCCGTGACCAGCTTATCCCAGGAGTCCAGGCTATCTTTAGGTTGTGAGTCCAACCATGTTCTAGCTCTGTCTCTTACAGCAAAAGGGAAAAGCATGAGCCTGTAGACTTCAGGATCTACTCCATTAGTCTTACCAGTCTCACAGATCTGCAAGAACTCAGATAAAAATTGATAGGGATCTTCTGATGGAAGTCCATGGAACTTGCAGTTCTGTTGCATTAGAGCAACTAGTTAAGGTTTCAGCTCAAAATTGTTTGCTCCAATGGCAGGGATTGAGATGCTTCTTCCATCAAACATGGAAGTAGGTGTAGTATAGTCACCAAGCATCCTCATTGCATTATTGTTGTTGGGTTCGGCTGCCATATCCTTTTCTTGTTCGAAAATTTCAGTAAGGTTGTCTCTAGCTTGTTGTAATTTAGCTTCTCTTAGTTTCATCTTCAGAGTCCTTTCTGGTTTAGGATCAGCTTCAACAAGAATGCCATTTTCCTTGTTGTTGCTCATATGAAAGAGAAGAGAACAGAAAAAGAAGAGGAATCCTCTATGTCACATTATAGATATTGCTTTATGTTAGTAGAAGAGAGAAGGAATGGAAGAAGGAAAACGTAAGAATCCAAACACAAGGGGGAGGATAGGTTCGAATTCTTGAGTAGAGGAGAAGTGTTAGTAGATAAATAAATAAATAGAAGAAGATGAGAGAGGGGAGTATTTCGAAAATAAATTTTAAAAAAGGGTTAGTGATTTTTGAAAATTAAGAGAAGAATTAAAATTAAAATTAAAATTTGGAATAATTAGTTAATTAAGAAAATTTTGAAAAAAGAGGGAAGTGATTTTCGAAAATTAGGGAGAGGAAAGTAGTTAGATGGTTTTGAAAAAGATAAGAAACAAACAAAAAGTCAATTAGTTAGTTGAAAAAGATTTGAAAATCAATTTTGAAAAGATAAGAAGTTAGAAAAGATATTTGAAATCAAATTTATGAAAAAGATATGATTTGAAAAAGATATTTTAAAAAGATATGAATGGAAAAGATATTTTGAAAAAGATTTGATTTTTAAAATTAAAATTGATTACTTGACTAACAAGAAACTAAAAGATATGTTTCTATAATTTAAAGATTGAACCTTTCTTAACAAGAAAATAACAAATCTCAAATTTTTTAATCAATCACATTAATTGTTAGTAAAGTTTTCGAAATTTTAAAATAAAGATAAGAAAAGATTTTGAAAAATATTTTTAAATTTTCGAAAATCATAAGGGAAAAATGAAAAAGATTTGATTTTTGAAAAGGTTTTGAAAAGATATGATTTTTAAAGTTGAAAATTTGACATGACTTATTAGAAATAGCTAAGTTTTAAAAATTTTTGACTAAGTCAACTCAAATTTTCGAAATTTTGAGAAAAATAAGGAAAAGATATTTTTTTATTTTTGAATTTTTAATGATGAGAGAAAAAAAATAAAAATGACCCAAAACATGAAAATTTTTGGATCAAAACCAATGATGCATGCAAGAACACTATGAATGTCAAGATGAACACCAAGAACACTTTGAATATCAAGATGAACATCAAGATTTATTTTTTAAAATTTTTCAAGAAAAGAAAACATGCAAGACACCAAACTTAGAATTTTTTAATGCCTAGACATTATGAATGCAAAAATGCATATGAAAAACAACAAAAGACACAAAACAAGAAAACATAAAGATCAAACAAGAAGACTTACCAAGAACAACTTGAAGATCATGAAAAACACATGCATGAATTTTCGAAAAAATGCAAAAATTTTTAAAACATGCAATTGACACCAAACTTAAAAATTGACTCAAGACTAAAACAAGAAACACAAAATACTTTTGATTTTATGATTTTCTAATTTTTTTTGGATTTTTTTTTGAAATTTTATAGGAAAAAGAAAATAAGAAATTCAAAATTTTTAATAGGAATTACAGGAATCTTTCAATGTTAGCCTAAAGCTCCAATACAGGAGTTGGACATGGCTTAATAGCCAGCCAGATTTAGGATATAAATCAGGCATGCAACAGTTGATACTTCATCCAACATCATATACATGCCTTTTATGTTGACAAGTGGAAGCCTCAATCCAAAAGAATTTGGATATGGCTTTATAGCCAGCCAGGCTTCAACGTGTTACCATGAAACTCTAGAATTCATTCTTAAAAATTTAGAATAATTTTTGAAAACAAAGGGAAAAATTTTTTTTGAATGATTTTTGGAAAAGGATTTTTGAAAATAAAACAAAAAGAAAATTACCTAATCTGAGCAACAAGATGAACCGTCAGTTGTCCAAACTCGAACAATCCCCGACAACGGCGCCAAAAACTTGGTGCACGAAATTATGATCTCTAACAATGGCATTCAACTTGGTATGCGCATCTACTAACTCAGCACTTTCTTCACAACTCCGCACAACTAGCCAGCAAGTGCACTGGGTCGTCCAAGTAATAAACCTTACGTGAGTAAGGGTCGATTCCACGGAGATTGTTGGTATGAAGCAAGCTATGGTCATCTTGTAAATCTCAGTTAGGTGGATAATAAATGGTTATGGAATTTTCGAATAATAATAATAAATAAACAAAAAATAAAGATAGAAATTCTTATGTAAATCATTGGTGAGAATTTCAGATAAGTGTCTGGAGATGCTTTGTCCTTGTTGGATCTTTGCAACATACTGCTCTCTTACTTTCAATCCTTCTTACCCCTTTCCATGGCAAGCTGTATGTAGGACATCACCATTGTCAATGGCTACATCCCATCCTCTCAGTAAAAAAGGTCCAAATGCTCATGTCATATCACGGCTAATCATCTGTCGGTTCTCGATCAAGTCGGAATAAAATCCATTGATTCTTTTGCGTTTGTCATCACGCCCAATAATCGCGAGTTTGAAGCTCGTCACAGTCATTCAATCCCTGAATCCTACTCGGAATACCACAGACAAGGTTTAGACATTCCAGATTCTCATGAATACCGCCATGAATTCTAGCTTATACCACGAAGATTCTGATTAAGGAATCCCAGAGATATGCATTCGGTCTAAGGTAGAACGGAAGTGGTTGTCAGTCACGCGTTCATAGGTGAGAATGATGATGAGTGTCACGAATCATCACATTCGTCATGGTGAAGTACAATGAATATATTAGAACAAGAATAAACTGAATTGAAGAGAAAATAATAGTAATTGCATTAAAGATCGAGGTACAGCAGAGCTCCACACCCTTAATCTATGGTGTGCAGAAACTCCACCGTTGAAAATACATAAGTGATAGTGGTCCAGGCATGGCCGAATGGCCAGCCCCCAAAATACGATATAAAATTCAAAATTAGGGAGAAGGACCAAAGATGTGGTCAAAAAGAGGCGTCTAAAATAATAATAAAAAGTTCTATTTATACTAAACTAACAACAAGGGTTTACAGAAATATGTAATTTATGCAGAAATCCACTTCTGGGGCCCACTTGGTGTGTGCTTGGGCTGAGCTTGAGCTTTACACGTGAAGAGGCTTCTTTTGGAGTTAAACGCCAAGTTGTAATGTGTTTTTGGCATTTAACTCTGGTTCATGATGTGTTTCTAGTGTTTAACTCCAGAATGCAGCATGGAACTGGCGTTGAGCACCAGTTTGCGTCGTCTAATGTCGGATAAAGTATGGACTATTATATATTGCTGGAAATCTCTGGATGTCTAGTTTCCAACGCTGTTGAGAGCGCGCTATTTGGAATTTCGAAGCTCTAGAAAATCCATTTCGAGTGCAGAGAGGTTAGAATCCAACAGCATCAGCAATCCTTTGTCAGCCTTCTATCAGAGTTTTGCTCAGGTTCCGCAATTTCAGCCAGAAAATACCTGGAATCACAGAAAAACACACAAACTCATAGTAATATCCAGAAATGTGAATTTAGCATATAAACTAATGAAAACATCCCTAAAGGTAGCTAGATCTTACTAAAAACTACTAAAAATAATGCCAAAAAGCGTATAAATTATCTGCTCATCAGAAGGTCACCCAACACTACTATAAATACACTAGAGCACCCAGGTATATATCATACTCTAATTCTACACAAAAAACCTGCCTATAGCATGTGCTAACTTAAGCATCGGAGTCTCTTGCAGGTACCACCACCCTCGGCGGTGATCACGGATCAGCAGCTCCACCAGATCCTTTAAGTCAGACACAACAGCTCCGGCTACAACAGTAGATCTCATCCGAGATCAACCTTCAGTTTTAGGCAACCCCCGAAACATGGGCGCCATTTCCGAGGACCTTAGAAGTCATTCCATCACCATGGCGGATGACCATGACAACGATCACAACTCTGGTTTGGTGGATAGAACGCCAAACAAAACAATGGATGTCACTTCTAAAGACACACCACAAAATGGGAAGGATAAGCCAACACCAAACGCAGAAATTTTGGAAACTATCCGTGAAGAACAGAATCGCCTTAAACAGCTTGAATAAGAAGCCAAACGTCAACAGGAAGCCAAAAAAGACCTTTGGAGGGAAACAAGACAACGTCGAGAGCTAGAGGACAAGCTCTTAAAGCTCGAGGCCGATCTTAAATCCAAAACCACCTGATCCAGTCACGAAGATAGCTCCCACAAGGACCAAGACCCATTCACTAAATAGATCATGAATACAAAAGTCCCGAAGAACTTCAAAGCTCCTGATATGACCCCATATGACGGTTTGTCTGATCCAAGCCATCATCTCAGCAATTTCAGAAGTCAGATGTATCTGACGGATGCCTCAGATGTAATCCGTTGTAAAGCTTTCCCGAAAGACAGCCATAAAGTGGTACGACAGTTCGCCGCCAAGGTCAGTAACGAGCTTTGATTACCTCGCCAAGAAATTCTTAGCTAGATTCTACTTCCAGAAAGACAAAGCCAAGAATGATCCAAGCTTGTTAGGGATTAAGCAAGAAAATCGGGAAAGCTTCCACAGTTATATGGAGAAATTCAACAAAGCATGTATGGACATACAAAGTCTTCCAACAGAAGCTGCGATAATGGGTCTCATCAATGGACTATGAAAAGGACCCTTTAGTCACTCCATATCCAAAAAATATCCAACATCTTTGAACGATTTTCAAGAACGGGTGGAAAAATCATTAATATGGAAGAGAACTCCCGATTAGGAGAAACCTCAAAGGCTGGATTCTCCTACCCATCATGGGACAAGGATAAAGAATCCAGGAAGAAAGAGGACCAACCTACCGAGAAACCTCGAAAGTACCACAACTACACCCCTCTTCGGGTTTCTCTTCTGGATGTCTACCGAGAGATATGCAACACTGAGAAGATCACACCGTCTCGCCCAAGTAAACACAAAGAAGAGGAAGTCGGACAGAGTATTGCGAATACCACCGAATTTACGGACATTCTACCAACGACTGCTTTGACCTAAAGAAAGTCATTGAAAAATTAGCACGAGAAGGGCGACTATATCGATTTTTAGCTAATAAAGTGAACGAGTCGAGAAAGAGAAGAAGGGATGAAGAGGTCGGACGAGTTAAACGTCCACCTCGCACCCCCGAGAGACATCTTCATATGATAAATAGGGGATTCGCAGGAGGAGGGATCTCTAAATCATCTCGCAAAAGACACCTTAAAGAGGTATATGATGTTGGATAAGAGGTAAAGTCACCCGACCTCCCCACTATTACCTTCACCCAAGAAGACACCACAAGCATCATCCTGGGCATGATGACCCCCTGGTCATTACTATTATACTCGCCAACACTAACTTCCACTGAACTTTGGTAGACCAAGGAAGCTCAAGAGATATCTTGTTCAAATCCGCCTTTGACAAGCTCAGATTACAAGAAAAAGAACTCAGAGGATATCCAAATAGCCTATTCGGGCTCGGAGATGCCCCAATCCAGCCACTAGGGTACATACCACTACATACAACCTTTGGAAAGGGAACTCGGTCTAGGACGTTAAGCATAGACTACATCGTAGTTGACGTGAGCTCAGCATACAATGCCCTAATAGGTTGAACAACGCTAAACCAGCTTGCTACAGTAGTCTCCGCACCATATCTGTGCATGAAGTTCCCAACTCCAGAAGGGATCGCCATGATACAAGGAGACCAAAAGCTTGCGCGACGCTGTCACAACGAATTTCTGAACCTTAAAGGCAACCCTAGAGGAAAGGAAACCAACACCATTGAACTCGGGGGAGTTCGAGCTCGCAAAGAACTTCGCCCATAACCTAAAGTGAGACCAAATGAGTCTAGATCGGGGATGCCCAGGATAAAATAACAAACATATGGGCAACCTTAAAAGGAGACTTAAAGGAGCCACTAATACATTTCCTAAGGGATAATGCCGATCTCTTTGCATGGAAGGCTGCAGACATGCCTGGCATATATCTCAAGTTAATGTGCAATAAGCTGGCAGTATATCCTAGATCTCGGCCAGTGCAACAGAAGCGCAGGAAGATTGTCCCCGAAAGGTCCCAAGTTGGGGAAGAGCAGGTACAAGCTTTACTAGAGTCAGGGTTGATAAGGGAGGTCAAGTACTGTTCATACCCCGGGATGAGATGACCGACCCGGGATGTTTAGCGACAAGGCGACCGACCTCTTCAGGTCAGACTATCCGACCTCTTCTCAAAGAGCTCGGCCAAATCAACAGGAAAGCCCAAATAGAGGAACACGACCTAAATCCAGAGGCAATCCCAGCCTACAGAGATAAAGGCGGTTCCGTTGAAGATAAGCTGACCTCACCCAAAGATAAGATAAGATAAGATAAGATAAGATAACTAACTTATCTTATCTAGAAAGGTCACTTCTCACCATTATAAATACACTGGAGCACCCAGGTATAACTCATAGTCTGATTCTACTCAATACCTGCTTAATACCCTTGCTAACTTAAGCATCGGAGTCCCTTGTAGGTACCCCCCACCCTCCGGGGACGAAGGATCAGCACCACCACCAAGTCCAACAAATCCTTCAGCAACCAACCATCATCTCAGCAACTTCAGAAGTAGAATGTACCTCACTGATGCCTCAGATGCAGTTCGTTGCAAAGCCTTTCCAACAACTCTCACAAAGACATCCATTAAATGGTTCGACAACCTACCTCCAAAATCCATCTCGAGTTTCGACGACCTGTCCAAAAAGTTCCTAGCTCGATTCTCCATACAAAAGGACAAAGCCAAACACGCACCCAGCTTACTCGGGATCAAGCAAGGAGACCGAGAAAGTCTTCGCAACTACATGGAGAGATTCAACAAAACATTCATGGACATACAAAATCTACCAACAGAAGCTGCCATCATGGGCCTCATAAATGGCCTGCGAGAAGGACCATTCAGCCAATCTATATCAAAAAGATACCCGACATCCCTAGATGAAGTACAAGAACGAGCGCAGAAGTACATTAACATGGAGGAAAATTCTCGACTTGGCGAAGCCTCAAGGTCCGGTTCTACCTATTGAGATAAAGAATCCAAGAAAAAGGAAGATCGCTCCGGAGAGAAAATCAAGAAATATCACAACTACACCCCTCCTAGGGTATCCTTGGTAGACGTTTACAAAGAAGTCTGCCAAACGGAAAAAATCCCTCCAGCTCGGCCACTTAAAGGCAAAAGAGGAGGGGGAAATCGGAATGAGTACTGTGAATATCACCGACTTCGAGGGCATTCCACCAACGAATGTTTCGACTTGAAAAACGTCATAGAAAAATTAGTACGAGAAGGAAAGTTAGATCGGTTCTTGGCCAACCGGGATGAAGAACCAAGGAAAAGAAGGAGGGATGAGGACGTCGGACGATCTGAACGATCGCCTCGCACACCAGAAAGACATGTCCACGTGATACACGGTGGACTTCCTGGGGGAGGAATCTCCAAATCATCCCGCAAGCGACACCTCAAAGAGGTATACCATATCGAAGGACAGAAGGAGACGCTAGACATCCCGGCAATCACGTTTACCAAAGAAGATGCATCCGGAATCATCTCGGGACACGACGACCCCATGGTCATCACGATCATATTGGCAAACGCCAACCTCCACCGCACACTAATCGACCAGGGAAGCTTTGCCGACATCTTATTCAAAACTGCCTTCGACAAACTCGGCCTAGAAGAGAAAGAGCTAAGAGCATACCCAAATAGTCTGTTCGGACTGGGAGATGTCCCAGTTCAACCACTGGGATACGTGTCGCTGCATACAGCCTTCGGGAAGGGGAACCAATCTAAAACACTCAAGATAGACTACATTGTGGTCGACGTAATCTCAGCCTACAATGCCCTGATAGGTCGGACAACGTTAAATCAGCTCGGCGCAATAGTTTCGACTCCGTATCTATGTATGAAATTTCTAACTACAGAAGGGATAGCTACAGTAAGAGCAGATCAAAAGATGGCGCGTCGCTGTTACAACGAAAGTCTAAACCTCCGAGGCGAAGCAAGAGAGTTCCACACAATCGAGCTCGGTGGAGCTCAGAGACGAGAAGAGCTCCGACCACAACCCGAGGGAGAAGTAGAAAGAGTCCAGATTGGAGACACCTCGAATAAAACAACTAATATTGGCACGATCCTGAAAGGAGATGCAAAAAAATCATTGATATAGTTTTTGCGAGATAATGTTGATCTCTTCGCATGGAAAGCTACCGACATGCCGGGCATAGACCCCAAACTAATGAGCCACAAGTTGGCAGTCTACCCGGGATCCTGACTGATACAACAAAGACGAAGAAAACTTGGGCCAGAACGATCTCAGGCTGTAGAAGAACAGGTACAAGCACTACTAGAGGCAGGGTTCATAAGGGAAGTCAAATACCCACTATGGCTAGCAAACATCATTTTGGTGAAAAAATCAAATGGGAAGTGGCGAATGTGCACCGACTACACCGACCTCAACAAAGCCTGCCCAAAAGATCCTTACCCACTCCCAAGCATCGACGCTCTAGTAGATGCTTCATTAGGATACAAGTATCTCTCATTCATGGACGCATACTCAGGGTACAACCAGATACCAATGTATCTGCCAGACCAAGAAAAGACCTCGTTTCTTACACCTAAGGCAAATTATTGCTACATCGTGATGCCTTTTGGCTTGAAAAATGCAGGAGCCACTTATCAAAGGCTAATGAATAAAGTCTTCTCAGATCACATCGGAAAAATCATGGAGGTCTACGTGGATGACATGTTGATAAAGACACAAAGTGAAGAGACATTGCTAACAGATTTGATTCAAGTATTCGATACCATAAGGAAGCACGGCATGCGACTCAACCCGGCTAAATGCACCTTCGCAGTAGAAGCAGGTAAATTTTTAGGATTTATGCTCACACAAAGGGGAATCGAGGCAAATCCAGATAAATGCCAGGTCATACTCAACATGAAGAGCCCAACCTGCGTCAAAGAGGTACAACAGCTCAATGGAAGGTTGGCAGCCTTGTCCAGATTCCTAGCAGGATCAGCGATAAGATCCCTCACTTTCTACGCTACCTTAAAGAAGGGAAAGAACTTCAAATGGACAGCGGAATGTGAACAAGCCTTCAAAGACTTCAAAGAATTCTTGGGGCAACCACCTATCCTATCTCAACCACAAGAGGGAGAATCGCTCATACTATACCTCGCAGTAGGAAGTCGGGCAATAACCTCAGCGCTGATTCGAGAAGACGAAAGAGGACAACAACTCATCTACTTCATTGGTAAAGCACTACAGGGGTCAGAGCTGAACTACCAGAAAATAGAAAAATTTGCATACGCTCTGATACTCACATCCCGGCGACTTCGCCCATACTTCCAGGCACATACCATCAAAGTTCGGACCAACCAGCCCATAAAAGGGATATTACAAAAAACAGATCTGGCAGGAAGAATCCTACAATGAGCAATCGAGTTGTCCGAGTTCGACCTCCAATATGAGGCACGGATAGCCATCAAATCACAACACCTGGCCGATTTTATCGCAGAATTCACAAACATCCCGGAAATCCCCAAAGAGTGGAACATATACGTCGACGGATCCTCAAATAAAACAGGAAGCGGTGCAGGTGTGATAATCGAAAGCAACCAAGGAACTCAACTTGAGCTCTCCCTTAAATTCGGATTCCTGGCCTCGAACAATCAAGCGGAATACGAAGTGCTACTAGCCGGTTTGAAGCTGGCTAGGGAGGTTGGAGCTCGGAAACTCAACATCTACAGCGACTCATAAGTCGTTACCTCACAAATAATAGGAAGCTACCAAGCTAAAGACCCGATCATAAAAAAATATTTGGATAGAACCAAAGAACAGCTCGGACAACTCGGAGAATACAGGATCTACCACATTCCCCGTGAGCAAAATGCCCGAGCTGATGCACTTTCAAAATTAGCCAGCACCAAACCAGGGGGCAACAACAGAAGTCTCATCCAGGAGATACTACAGAACCCGTCAATATCGGAAGAAGAAGTCCTAGCCATAATAGGTCAGGATAAGGATGGATGACCCCCGTAATAAATTACCTCAAAACAGAAGCACTCCCTACAGATGAAAAGGAGGCAAAAAGGCTAAAAAGGGAGGCACAGTACTACACTATCATAAACAACACACTATACAAAAAAGGGATATCAACACCTTTACTAAAATGCGTACCGACTTCTAACACAAAGGAAGTCTTGGAGGAAGTGCACAGCGGCATTTGTGGTAATCATCTCGGAGCGCGAGCCCTCACCAAAAAGATACTCCGGGCGGGATTCTATTGGCCAACTCTACAAAAGGATGCTACAGAATTTGTGAGGACATGCCCACCATGCCAGAAGCATGCCAACTTTCACATCGCCCCACCAGAAAAGCTCATCAGCGTGACCTCGCCCTGGCCATTTGCGAAATGGGGACTCGACCTTCTCGGACCCTTCCCACAGGGATCGGGACAAGTAAAATTCCTCATTGTAGGAGTAGACTATTTCACAAAATGGATCGAGGCAGAACCCCTAGCCAACGCCACCTTTCAAAGAAGTCAAAAATTCCTATATAGAAACATTATTACGAGGTTCGGGGTACCATACTCCATCACCACGGACAACGGTACCCAATTTACAGAGGCAGGCTTCAGAAAACTGGTGGCCGACTTGAACATAAAACACCAGTTCACCTCTGTCGAACATCCCCAAGCCAATGGACAAGCCGAAGCAGCCAACAAAGTCATATTGGCCGGACTAAAGCGGAGGCTACAAGAAGTAAAGGGAGCTTGGGCCGAGGAACTTCCACAAGTCCTATGGGCGTATCGAACAACCCCCCATTCTACTACAAATGAATCACCATTCCGACTAGCATACGGAGCGGAGGCAATGATTCCAATAGAAATCGAGGAGGGATCTCCTCGAGTAGTCCACTACAATGAACGAGTAAACTCCAAACTTCAGAGAGAAGAGCTCGACTTGTTACCTAACATCCAAGAAAGAGCTCGAATCAGGGAAGAAGCTTTAAAGCGATGAATGGCTTCCAGATACAACCGAAAGGTAGTGCCGAGAAGTTTTGCAGAGAATGATCTCATCCTAATCAGAAACGACATTGGAACAACCCGACCCGGAGAAGGAAAGCTGGCAGCAAACTGGAAAGGACCCTACCGAGTCATTGAAATACTGGGAAAGGGCTACTACAGACTGTCCGAGCTTGATGGACGAGAGCTTCCCCGATCATGGCACGCCTGCAACCTAAGAAGGTACTACGTTAGAAAAGGTAAAGGATCTCACTAAATGGATGCGCTCTTTTTCCTGAAAAGGTTTTTTAATGAGGCACCATATCGAGACCTAGATCATACCCGACTTAAAGGGACCTATATACATGTGGGAGTTTCGTTGTCCCTTTAAGTCGGGTATGATTCTAGGTCTCGATATGGTGCCTCATTAAAAAACCTTTTCAGAGAAAAGAGCGCATCCATTTAGTGAGATCTTTTACCTATTCTAACTGTAGTACCTTCTTAGGTTGCAGGCGTGCCATGATCGGGGAAGCTCTCGTCCATCAAGCTCGGACAGTCTGTAGTAGCCCTTCCCCAGTACTTCAATGATTCGGTAGGGTCCTTTCCAGTTTGCTGCCAGCTTTCCTTCTCCGGGTCGAGTTGTTCCGATGTCATTTCTGATTAAGATGAGATCATTCTCTGCAAAACTTCTCGGCACTACCTTTTGATTATATTTGGAAGCCATTCGTCGCTTTAGGGCTTCTTCCCTGATCCGAGCTCTTTCTTGGATTTCGGGTAACAAGTCGAGCTCTTCTCTCTGAAGTTGGGAGTTTACTTGTTCATTGTAGTGGACTACTCGGGGAGATCCTTCTTCGATTTCTATTGGAATCATTGCCTCCGCTCCGTATGCTAGTCGGAATGGTGATTCGTTTGTAGTGGAATGAGGAGTTGTTCGATATGCCCATAGGACCTGTGGAAGTTCCTCGGCCCAAGCTCCCTTTGCTTCTTGTAGCCTCCGCTTTAATCCGGCCAATATAACTTTGTTGGCCGCTTCGTCTTGTCCATTGGCTTAGGGATGTTCGACAGAGGTGAACTGGTGTTTTATGTTCAAGTCGGCCACCAGTTTTTTGAAGCCTGCTTCTGTAAATTGGGTACCGTTGTCCGTGGTGATGGAGTATGGTACCCCGAACCTCGTAATAATATTCCTATATAGGGATTTTTGACTTCTTTGAGCGGTGGCGTTGGCCAGGGGTTCTGCCTCGATCCATTTTGTGAAATAGTCTACTCCTACTATGAGGAATTTTACTTGTCCCGATCCCTGTGGGAAGGGTCCGAGAAGGTCGAGTCCCCATTTCGCAAATGGCTAGGGTGAGGTCACGCTGATAAGCTTTTCTGGTGGGGCGATGTGAAAGTTGGCATGCTTCTGGCATGGTGGACATGTCTTTACAAATTCTGTAGCCTCCTTTTATAGAGTTGGCCAATAGAATCCTGCCCGGAGTATCTTTTTGGTGAGAGCTTGCGCTTCGAGATGATTACCACAAATGCAGCTGTGTACTTCTTCCATGATTTCCTTTGTGTTGGAAGTTGGTACGCATTTTAGTAAAGGTGTTGATATCCCTCTTTTGTACAGCGTGTTGTTTATCATGCTGTAGTACTGTGCCTCCCTCTTCAGCCTCTTTGCCTCCTTTTCATCTGTAGGGAGTTCTTCTGTTTTGAGGTAGTTGATTTTGGGTGTCATCCATCCTTGATCCCGACCTATTATGGCTAGGATTCTTTCTTCTTCCGCTATTGACGGGTTCTGTAGTACTTCCTGGATGAGGCTTCTGTTGTTCCCCCCTGGTTTGGTGCTGGCTAATTTTGAAAGGGCGTCGGCTCGGGCATTTTGCTCACGAGGTATGTGGTGGATCCTATATTCCCCGAGTTGTCCGAGCTGTTCTTTGGTTTTATCCAAATATTTTTTCATGGTCAGATCTTTGGCTTGGTAGCTTCCTGTTATTTGTGAGGTGATGACTTGTGAGTCACTTGTAGATGTTGAGTTTCCGAGCTCCAACCTCCTTGGCCAGCTTCAGACCAGCTAGTAGTGCTTCATATTCTGCCTGGTTGTTTGAGGCCGGGAATCCGAATTTAAGGGAGAGCTCAAGTTAAGTTCCTTGATTGCTTTCAATTATCACGCCCGCACCGCTTCCTGTTTTATTCGAGGATCCGTCCACATATATGTTCTATTCTATGGGAATTTCCGGGATGTCTATGAATTCCGCGATAAAGTAGGCCAGGTGTTGCGATTTGATTGCTGTACGTGCCTCGTATTGGAGGTCGAATTCGGACAACTCGATTGCCCATTGCAGGATTCTTCCCGCTAGATCTGTTTTCTACAATATCCCTTTTATGGGTTGGTTGGTTCGAACTTTAATGGTATGCGCTTGGAAATATGGGCGAAGCCGCCGGGATGTGAGGATCAGAGCGTAGGCAAACATTTCTATTTTCTGGTAGTTCAGCTCGGATCCCTGTAGTGCTTTACTAATGAAGTAGACGGGTTGCTGTCCTCTTTCGTCTTCTCGAATCAGCGCTGAGGCTAATGCCCGACTTCCTACTGCGAGGTTTTTTCTTGGTCTGGCAGATACATTGGTATCTGGTTGTACACTGAGTATGCATCCATGAATGAGAGATACTTGTATCCCGATGAAGCATCTACTAGAGCGTCGATGCTTGGGAGTGGGTAGGGGTCTTTCGGGCAGGCTTTGTTGAGGTCGGTGTAGTCGGTGCATATCCGCCACTTCCCATTTGACTTTTTCACCAAGACGACGTTTGCTAGCCATAGTGGATATTTGACTTCCCTTATGAACCCGGCCTCGAGTAGTGCTTGCACTTGTTCTTCTACAGCCTGAGCTCGTTCTGGTCCAAGTTTTCTCCATCTTTGTTGTACCGGCCGGGATCCCGGATAGACTGCCAATTTGTGGCTCATTAGTCCGGGATCAATACCTGGCATGTCAGCGGCTTTCCATGCGAAGAGATCAACATTATCTCGTAGGAACCGTATTAGTGATCGTGCCAATATTAGTTGTTTTATCCGAGGTATCTCCGATCTGGATTCTTTCTACTTCTCCTTCGGGTTGTGGTCGGAGTTCTTCTCGCCTCTGAACTCCACCGAGCTCGATTGTGTGGAACTCTCCTCCTTCACCTAGGAGGTTTAGGCTTTTGTTATAACAGCAACGTGCCATCTTTTGATCTGCCTTTATCGTAGCTATCCCTTCTGCAGTTGGGAATTTCATACATAGATGTGGAGTTGAAACTATTGCACCGAGTTGATTTAACGTTGTCCGACCTATTAAGGCATTGTAGGCTGAGCTTACGTCGACCACGATGTAGTCTATCTTGAGTGTTCTGGATTGGTTCCCCTTTTCGAAGGTTGTATGCAGCGATACGTATCCCAGTGGTTGAACTGGGACATCTCCCAGTCCAAACAGACTGTTTGGGTATGCTCTTAGCTCTTTTTCTTCTAGGCCGAGTTTGTTGAAGGCAGTTTTGAATAAGATATCGGCAGAGCTTCCCTGGTCGATTAGTGTGCGGTGGAGGTTGGCGTTTGCCAATATGATCGTGATGACCATGGGGTCGTCATGTCCCGAGATGATTCCGGACGCATCTTCTTTAGTAAACGTGATTGCCGGGATGTCTGGCGTCTCCTTCTGTCCTTCGACATGGTATACCTCTTTGAGGTGTCGCTTGCGGGATGATTTGGAGACTCCTCCCCCAGCAAATCCGCCATGTATCACATGGACATGCCTTTCTGGTGTGCGAGGCGATCGTTTAGGTCGTCCGACGTCCTCATCTCTCCTTCTTTTCCTTGGTTCTTCGTCCCTGTTGGCCAAGAACCGATCTAACTTTCCTTCTCGAACTAATTTTTCTATGACGTTTTTCAAGTCAAAACATTCGTTGGTGGAATGCCCTCGAAGTCGGTGATATTCACAGTACTCATTCCGATTTCCCCCTCCTCTTTTGCCTTTAAGTGGCCGAGCTGGGGGGATTTTTTTCGTATGGCAGACTTCTTTGTAAACGTCTACCAAGGATACCCTAAGAGGGGTGTAGTTGTGATATTTCTTGATTTTCTCTCTTGAGCGATCTTCCTTTTTCTTGGATTCTTTATCTCGGTAGGCAGAACCAGACCTTGAGGCCATTTATGAGGCCCATGATGGCAGCTTCTATTGGCAGATTTTGTATGTCCATGCATGTTTTGTTGAATCTCTCCATGTAGTTGCGAAGACTTTCTCGATCTCCTTGCTTGATCCCTAGTAGGCTAGGCGCGTGTTTGGCTTTATCCTTTTGTATAGAGAATCGGGCCAGGAACTTCTTGGCCAGGTTGTCGAAACTCGAGATGGATTTTGGAGGTAGGTTGTCGAACCATTTAATGGCTGTCTTGGTGAGAGTTGTTGGAAAGGCTTTGCAACGAACTACATCTGAAGCATCGGTGAGGTACATTCTACTTCTGAAGTTGCTGAGATGATGGTTGGGGTCGGAGGTACCGTCATATGGAGTCATATCCGGAAGCTTGAAATCTTTTGGAATTTTGGTTTTCATAATTTCTCTGGTAAATGGATCTTGATCTTTCTGAGAATTATCCTCCGTGGATGGTCGAGTGGCTTTAGTTTTGAGATCAGCTTCAAGTTTTATGAGCTTATATTCTAACTCTTGGCGTCGCCTTATTTCCCGGCGTAGATCTTCTTCTTTTTCACGTTGATGTTGGGCTTCTTTCTCAAGTTGCTCCAATCGATTTTGAAGTGCTTCTATTACTCCTGGATTTGATGAATTTTTGTCTCCGTTGGTTTCTGGAGTATCTTTGAGTATCGTGTCCGCGTTTTTATGCGGCGTTCTATCTTCCAAACCTGAATCGTGGTCGTTGTCATGGTCATCTGCCATGTTAATGGGATGACTTCTAGGTTCCCCAGCAACGGCGCCAATGTTCCGGGGGTTACCTGAAACTGTAGGTTGATCTCGGATGAGATCTTCTGTGTTGGTCGGAGCCGACGTGTCCGGCAGGTGTACGGCGGCCGGATCTAGTGTGTCCAACCTGTTGGACTTGGCGGTGGTGCTGATCCTTCGTCCCCGGAGGGTGGGGGGTACCTGCAAGGGACTCCGATGCTTAAGTTAGCAAGGGTATTAAGCAGGTATTGAGTAGAATCAGAGTATGAGTTATACCTGGGTGCTCCAGTGTATTTATAATGGTGAGATGTGGCCCATTGTGGATAAGATAACTTAGTTATCTTATCTTATCTTTATCTTTAAGTGAGGTTATCTTTTAAGGGAACCGCCTTTATTCCTGTAGGCTTGGGCCGCCTTAGGATTTGGGGCGTGTTCCTCTATTTGGGCCCTTTGTTTGGGCTTTCCTGTGACTGGGCCGAGCTCTTTGAGAAGAGGTCAGATTGTCCTGACCTGAAGAGGTCGGTCGCTTTGCCTATAGAACATCCCGGGTCGGACAGCTCGACCCAGGGTATGAACAGAAACCGAGAAACAAGTCGGACCCCCCACAGGCACGGCCTCTAAAGGATCCAAGCTACAAACAATAAGCACGCAAACAACTTAAAGAGGCCAGACAGCAAAATTTCAACAGATATCATGTATAATACGATAAAGCTTCAAGAGGCCACCACAAAACCAACCTCGGAAGCTACTTTTGTTTTTCAAAAAGAGTTGCAAGGCAGACAACTAGAAGCGTCAAGAAGAACAAACAAAACAAAGTTCAAAAGCCCACAAACCGGGCTATTTACACAAAATATCCAGAAAAAAGATCAGCTAAAGATCGGGAGCTTTCCCGGCAGCATCAGTATGAGGAGAAGAAGGACGAGTCTGAAGGGGCACGACATCTACGGTTCCATCATCCCGTTTTAGAATCTGGCAATCCGGATCAGATGCAACGGGAGGAACAGAGGAGGTCGACACCTTAAGAGAAGGCACTGGGGAGGATCAGCCTCATCATCATCCTGGTCATCAGGGACAATCTTACCATCCCTAACAACATTGTCCAGCTAATGAGAGTCAAGTCGGCATCAGGAGCAACAACCCGGAACTATTCCATCAGGTTCTCGGAGGTAGCACTTACGCTACCCACAAGGTGACCTTGAAGCTCACCATAATTAACCCGGGCTGTTTCCAAATCCTCCCGAAGATGCATCAATTCCCTATAAGCCGAGACATAGCTGTCCTTATGTTTCAATGCCATGTCTTCGGCCAACTTCAAAGAAGCAGCAAGGGCAATAGAGCTGGCCTTCTCACTCTCCAACTCCCTCTCCACCTTCGCTAACTTCACCTCCAACTCCTCCTTCAAATCCTTGATTCGATCAAATTCTGACTTGGCCTCTTCCATAAAGGATTTGGTGGCATGAATCGGAATCCCCTGAATTGTTCGGAATATAGCGGCACCCATATGAGCCATCTTCACACTATTTTTAGTAATAAAATCCAAATGCCGAAGAAGAGACACGTCGTCCATGGAAAGCCCACCATAGGGGGCAATTTGCTGGTCAACAAACTCAACGGCATCAAAGTCTGGGGCATCCAAGTTAAAGGGGCACGGATGTTTTTTGCTTTTTCAAAGGTGGGGCACCATAAGTAGTAGCAGGAGTTTGAGGAGGATCGACCTGATGAAATTGGGGAGTAGGAATTACTTTCCTCGGCCCAAGGGTACTCGGCACAGGAGGCTTCAGGGGGACCTGTGAAGATCCCTCGCCGGCCACCTTGGCCGAGATGTTCAGAGCAGCAGTTGCCTTCTTTGCCCTTTTAAAGGCCTTCATAGAGTCATTATTGTTTGACATCTCTACAAAACACAAAAATAGCCACGACAAAGAGTTACAAAAGAGGAAGAAAAAGGAAATAAGTACAGAAACAAGTCAGACAAATAGACAAACAAATACTCAAAGCAGTCCGAACCAAGGACGGATTAGTCAAAAATCTTTTTGTATCAAGATGAGGTGGTTTCCCCCAGAGATCCTCAAGAACAACTACAAAAGCGCGTTCAACATCATCCAGCATCTCCCAGGTATAGCGAGACACTCTTACATCCTTCTGCCACTCTAGAGGGAAGGAGGGCTCATCATTTTCATCAAGAAAAAAGGGGCGGGCCCCCTCAACAGCTCGAACTCTAAAGAAGTAATTCTTGAAGTCCTTAAAGGACTCATCATACATCGCAAACACTTTATGGCCCTGAGCGGACCGGAAAGAAACCCAAGAAGCTTTCTTTTTTGAAGAACCGCCAGGCTTGGCAGATACAAACAAGTAAAGAAACAGAGTCTAGGAAGGTATTACATCTAATTCACGGCAGAGAAGTTGAAAATTTTTAATAAAACCCCAAGAATTGGGGTGAAGCTGGGATGGAGCAATATTACACGACCACAACAAGTCGGTTTCAAAAGCAGTAAAAGGAAAAGTAACATTCAACTGGCTGAAAAAGTATTCATAGGCATAGAAGAAAGGACGCTCCCTCTCAATGGAAGTCGGAAAGCAAACCCTCTCATCAGAATCAGGAGCAACAAGCTTGTAATCCCCCTCGCGAGCATTGTTACCACAGATCCTATGACGCTTCCTCAGCTCTGTGCAAAATTCAGCGTCCACAACGGAAACACACAACAAAACAAGGGAGTCCAGCCAATCGGACATCCCCTCGGGAACTCTGGAAGACATCTCTACAATGTTATTGCGAGAAGACATGGGGCCAACTAAATCCTACAAGTAAGAAAAGAAAATGAGGTTACTACAAATATATCGGACAAAAGGGAAAATAACTCGGTCAATGCTTCTGAGGCAATGAAAAGCAAGAAAAGGAAAACCCCAAGACTCAAACCAAAGTCCAGGGGCATCCTTTGGAGGCAGCAATAATGCAAGGTTTCCAGAACACAGCCTTTGGATTCAAAGCAACAAGCATTTTTATCAAAGAAAAAACACAGCAAATCATCACAGAGCCTACCAAACAAAACATTCCCAAAGCAACAAAGCATTGGACCATTAAAGACGCAACCTTTTTTGAAAAAAGATCGGACAGGAAGCAATCTCCAAAAAATAGATACAAATCTTTTACCAGTATCAAAAGCAACCAGAAAGCAACAGCAAAACCCCAGAAAGCCTCAACAGAAATACCAAGAAAAACCACAAGAAGGAAGATAAGAAAAGCATATCACAGCAACGAGTAAAAGATCGCAAAAGATCCAAACTTTCAAACATGCAAAACCAGAACTTCACCAAAATTAAAGACGAAGCCACGAAAAAGACGAGAAAAGCTATTACCAACCTGGAAAGAACAAGCGAGCTTCAACAAAAAACCAAAGGAGGAAGACGAAATCTGGGAATACGAACAAGAGCAATGTCACTGGAAGAAACACAAAGACCCCAAGCTCCAATGCCAAATGACGCCGCACCACAAGGAAAACAAAAATGCAAACGAAAAAACAAAGAGTGGAGAGAACTAAGAAAAGAAGTTACGAAAAAAGCAAAAGAAGAGAAAGCATTTTCGGGGTTTCGAAATCCAAAATAAAAGAGCCTAAAGGAAACGGGGCAATTAATGCTCAAAATTAAAAAGCATTAAACCCTCGCACGTTCCCAAAAAAAGCGCCGGTATAAAAGCGCACGTCTTTTAGAAGAAAACGTTTTACATTCAAAAAATACTCTACAAAGAAAATGAATCGACAAAATGCTTGAGTTCGACTTCACTTAAGAAGGACCGAAGTCAAGGACTCGACCTCCAAAGGAAGAACTGAGCTCAAGCAGGGGCACTGTTCATACCCTGGGACGAGATGACCGACCCGGGATGTTTAGCGACAAGGCGACCGACCTCTTCAGGTCAGACTATCCGACCTCTTCTCAAAGAGCTCGGCCAAATCAACAGGAAAACCCAAATAAAGGGCCCAAATAGAGGAACACGACCCAAATCCAGAGGCAATCCCAGCCTACAGAGATAAAGGCGGTTCCGTTGAAGATAAGCTGACCTCACTTAAAGATAAGATAAGATAAGATAAGATAACTAACTTATCTTATCTAGAAAGGTCACTTCTCACCATTATAAATACACTAGAGCACCCAGGTATAACTCATACTCTGATTCTACTCAATACCTGCTTAATACCCTTGCTAACTTAAGCATCGAAGTCCCTTGCAGGTACCCCCCACCCTCCGGGGACGAAGGATCAGCACCACCACCAAGTCCAACAAGTCGGACACACCAGCTCCGGCCACCGTGCACCTGCCGGACACATCGGCTCCGACCAACACAGAAGATCTCATCCGAGATCGACCTACAGTTTTAGGTAACCCTCGGAACAAGTACCCATTGTGGCTAGCCAACATCGTCTTCATAAAGAAGTCAAATGGAAAGTGGCGAATGTGTAGCGACTACACCGACCCCAATAAAGACTACCAAAAAGACCCCTACCTGCTCCAGAATATAGACACTCTAGTGGATGCCTCTTCTGGATACAAGTACCTCTCCTTCATGGATGCTTATTCGGGATACAAACAAATCCCAATGTATCCGCCCGACCAAGAAAAGACACCATTCCTAACCCCAAAGGAAAATTACTGCTACATAGTCATGCCATTTGGACTCAAAAATGCAGGAGCTACATACCAGAGATTGATGAACATAGTCTTTGCTGACCACATCAAAAAGCTAATGGAGGTCTATGTAGACGACATGCTAGTAAAAACACAAAGTGAGGAATCGTTGTTATCCAACCTTACTAAAGTGTTCGACACCATAAGAAAGCATGGTATGCGACTTAATCCCGCAAAGTGCACCTTCGCGGTAGAAGCTGGCAAAGAGGAATCGAGGCAAACTCAGATAAATGCAGGCTATACTCAACATGAAAGGTCCGACATGCGTCAAAGAGGTACAACAGCTCAATGGAAGACTAGCAGCCCTATCCAGATTTCTGGTGCAGAATTTATAACCCACAAACTAACCGGCAAGTGCACCGGGTCGTACCAAGTAATACCTCAAGTGAGTGAGGGTCAATCCCACGAGGATAGATGGATTAAGCAAAAATGATTAAGTGATTTACTTCGTTAGACAAGCAAAAAATAGTGTTTGAGTGTTCAATTGCATTAAATAGTAATTAAGAATATCAAAAAGCAAGAAGTAAATAAGGTTAGGAAAAACAATGTGAAGAAGGCAGTTAAGGCTTCAATGTTATCTATTTTCCGGATTGACTTTTCTTACTAACTATTTTAATCATGCAAGATTTAATTCATGGCAAACTATATGTGACTAGACCCTAATTCCTTAGGCCTTTCTAGTCTCCTCTAAAATTCATCAACCGCCAATTCCTTGGTCAATTAATTCCAATTAGAGGGTGAAGTTTAATTCTAGTTATTATGCCACAAGAATCCTAATTACCCAAATGTATGAGGATTATATGTCATGTATCCTGTTAAATTCAGATAATTAGAAATTAAGGAGAATATGTTTTCAAGCTGTTGTTCAAGTAAAGAGCTTTTTCAAGTTATACAATGTTCCGGGGGTTACCTGAAGCGTGCAGCTCGGTCGCCTTAGAGTGGCCCGAGGTGGGGGGATTGATGACCCGAGCTTGATATGCAGAATGGTTGGTGGTTGTACCTGCAATGACACTCCGATGCTTAAGTTAGCATGGGTCCAAGCAGATATTGAGTAGAATTAGAGTATGAGTTATACCTGGGTGCTCCAGTGTATTTATAGTAGTTGGCCGTGATCTTCCCTGGATAAGATATTCTTATCTTATCTTATCTTTTGGGAGTTTTATCTCTATCTTTGTGGAACCGCCTTTCCTAGGCCTTTTCGGCCTTTAGGTTTTGGGCCGCGTTTCCTTTTGATGGGCCTTTTTAGCTTTATAGTCCGAGGTCCGACCTCAGGCGTGGGCCTTGGGACGAGGTCGGACCTTTCATGGATTTCGCCGAGTTGGAGGAGCCCGGTCAGGGTATGAACAGTGCCCCTGCCCGAGTTCGTTCTTTTTGGGAGGTCGAGCTCGGGCATAGTAGTTTTTCAAAATTCGAAAATGGCCGTTCCTGCATTTATTGCATTTTACCGTTTCTCCTCGATTTCCGTTCGGGCTTTTGTGAAGGCATTATTTATTTGCCCCTTTCTTCCTTTTCTTCGTTTATTCTGTTCCCTTCCAGTTTTCTGAGTTTTCGCCATCTCTTTTTCGAGCACTGCTTCTTCTTTTCTCTTTGTTCTTCTTCCCCGAATCTTTCCGTGCGTTTTTCCGGGGTTTCCTCTGCGCCGCCGTTCCGTTCTCCTTGTTTCGGAGCTTGTCGTCCTCGTTTCTTTCTTCCAGGTTTGTTCCCCTCTTTTTTTTCTTGTGCACATATGCTTCTGTTTCCTTTGTGTGGCTCTTTGTTTGTTTCTTTTTCTCTATGCTTGGGTTGCCCCGAAAAGAGGCGCCGCCAGTTGTTTGTACATGGGGGGACTCTTTTTTGTTCTCTGGTATTTTGCTCCGGGTTGCTGTATTTTCTTCTAAGAGATCTTTGTTTTTTGCTTTGCTGAATGGGTTTTTGCTGTCTGCTTTTATGTGATTTTGCTTGCTGTTGTATCCTTCTTTGTAGGCAAGAATTTTATGTCTCGAAAGGTTCTTCAAGCGATGTCGACCAAGATTCCAAGTGGTCTTGGTTGGGTAGATCCTGTTCCTCTAAGAGTCCCTTCTGTGGTAGATTCTGAGTATTTAGCTAGGTTTCGTAGGCAATGTAGCATATGTGAAGATAGAGAGTCTGAGAGGGATTATGAACTAGTAGCCCCGGACTCCGAGGAGAGAGTGTGCTTCCCGCCATTAGATAGTTCCGAGAAGCTCTTCTTTTATGCTTATGATTGCTTTTTCTCTAAGCTGAGTGTCCGACTTCCTTTTACCGACCTGGAGTCCGAGGTGTTATGGTCTTGTAACCTTGCCCCTACGCAGCTCCATCCAAATTCTTGGGCATTTTTAAAGCTGTTCCAACTTTTGTGTCAGTTTTTGGGTGTCTCTCCCTCTATTTCTCTTTTTTCCTATTTGTTTGTGTTGACGAAGCCGGGGTCGGGTGGAGGGAAGGTATCCTGGGTCTCTTTTAGGGCTAACCAGGGAAGAAAGTTTTGTACCCTGTATGATGAGTCCTTTCATGATTTTAAGAACTTTTATTTCAAGGTCCGGGATACTGGAGACGTCCGACCTTTCTTTCTAGATGAGAGTGGGGAGCCTTCTTTTCCTCTTTGTTGGCAGGAGAATGTAGTGTCTGTTAAGTATACCTTTGAGAGTCTAGATGAGGTGGAGCAGGCTTTTGTGGGTGTGGTGAGCAGTTTATGGGGTCGGGCACCTCACTTGGACACGAAGAAAATGTTGGGAGATCCAAGCCTTCTCCATTCCGAGTTAGGTAGTTCCCGACCTCTTCCGAAATTCATCTTTTTTAGTATTTTGGTTTTGCTTGTTTTTGGTAGAATTTCTGTTGTGGTAATCCTTTTCTTTATTTCTTGCAGAGATGTCTTCTCAGGCGGATTCCATGAAATTCCTTCGTCGGACGAAGAAGTCTGTGGCTGCTCGGAATATTGAGGCCGGGGAGGCTTCTGCCCGATCTTCTCCGCAGAAGACTACTGTGGGTGTTCAGACTCGGTTGAAGACTATCCCGACTCCCCAGTTCTGAGCTATAAGTCAGGATCCTCCGACCTCTGGGCCTGCTACTTCTTCTCCTCCTCCATTCTCGGGTCCTCCTCCCAAGAAGCAGAAGACCTCTCAAGAGCTTGCCGGTTTCAATGATAAGGACTTTGATGCTCTTGGTTAGATTGAGCAGCATATTCTCCCTCAGACCTTTATTTTTACTGATGATGTGTCTATGGAGCATCATTTTCAGTATATGGCGCGGAGCTGTGTCCGGATGGCTAGTCTTCATGCCGCTATTGCCCGGGAGTTCAAGAAATCCCCCATTGGTGCGACCAGCTCCCGACTTGAGAAGGCTCAGTCTGAGCTTGATAAGATTAGTCAACTGAAGGCTGCCAGGATTACTGAGCTGGAGGCCTCCTTGGAGAAAGAGAAAACTAAAGCTACCGCGGCTGTGGCGGCAGCGAAGACATCTGAGGAGATGGCGAAGGTGGCGACGGAGAATTATACTCGGTTATATGCCGAGCTTGTGGAGACAAAGGAGAAGTTGCAATCTGCTCGGGATGATTTTTACGAGCTAGAAGGTCATGTGGCCAAGGGTATGGATGCTATGTTTGAGAATTTGAAGGCTCAGGTCCGAGTTCTTGCTCCCGACCTAGATCTGAGCTTATTCAGTACGGATAACGTCGTTGTGGAGGGAAAGATTGTTCCTGCTGCTACCGAGGATGAGGTTCCGATGTCCGACCCCAAAGTTCCGGTTGAGAACCCGACTTCACCTTTGGTCGGGGATGGATCTGGTGTGGAGGTTTCAAACCGGGATGACGTTGCTGTCGATGCAGTCCCGATATCTATGTTTCCTCCGCAGCCTGCTGTTGATGTGGAGTCCGGAAAGGGCCTTGATCCTCTGTAATCTTTTTGGTGTTTTGCCCGGCCTGTGGGCTTTTTTGTGTTTGGATGCTTTGGACACCTTTTGCTTTATTTAGCTACTTGTAGTAACTTTATTATGCGGTGTTTTTGTTCGCGTTTTGACTTTTTGTTTCCGCTTTTGTGCTTTTTAGTTGTTTTCGGATAACAACTTTTTAGCTAGCGTTTTGAAACTTCCTTTGCTTTCGTTCTTTCGCTTGTACTTTTTAGTTGTTTTTTGCAAAGCAACTTTTTAGTAAGCGCTTTCTGGACTTCCTTTGATTTCGTTCTTTCGCTTTGTACTTTTTAGTTGTTTTTTGCAAAGCAACTTTTTAGTAAGCGTTTTTCGAAATCTTGGTTCTTGCCGTTTTAAGGCTTCTTTCTTGGGTCCGAGCTTTTTCTCGGACCTCGGGTGCTCGAGTACCTCCTTTTTGTTGGGTCTGACTTTGTCGTTGGTCGGCTTTTTTAAGTTATTTCTGTAATATCTTTTTATTTGGCTTTTCGAGCCATTTCAGAGTTACTTTATAACTTTCCCTTTGTTGGGTCCGACCTTGTCGTTTGTCGGCCTTCTAAGTTATTTTTGTAATCTCTTTTTATTTGGCCTTTTGAGCCTTTTCAGAGTTACTTTATAACTTCTCACATTAATTTGAACCTCGTCGCTTTATCTTTGCCGACCTTGTATGGTCTTTTGGCAAATGATTTTTTGCGTTTTGCCGAGCATAAATTAATGCGCCTTGGTGGGGTACTTTCTAGGATTTGTTTCATCATGAGGAAGAAGAAAAGAAAATAGAGAAATTTGATTAGTATTTAAAAAAGAAAGAATATTTACAGAGTGTTTACCCTTTGACTAGGTTGGGTGTCTTACTTAACCGGGTGTCTCATTAAAAAACCCTTGTAGGGAAAAAGAGTACACCTCGGGTTAAGTTTTTCTAGCTGTAGTACCGCCTTAGATTACAGGCGTGCCAGGCCCTGGGCAGCTCATTGCCTTCTAGGTCGGATACTTTGTAGTAGCCTGTCCCTAAGACTTTTGTTACCTTGTAGGGTCCTTTCCAATTTGCAGCTAGCTTTCCTTCTCCCGACTTTTGTGTTCCGATGTCATTTCGGATTAGAATCAGGTCGTGAATGGAGAAGCTTCGCTTTATTACTTTCTGATTGTATCTGAGGGCCGTTCGCCGTTTTAAGGCTTCTTCTCGGATTCGGGCTCTTTCTCGGACCTCGGGGAGGAGGTCGAGTTCTTCCCTTTGTGCTTGTGGGTTGCCTCCTTCGTTGTAGAAGATGACTCTGGGCGACCCTTCATCTATTTCGATAGGAATCATTGCCTCCATCCCGTAAGCTAGTCAGAATGGGGATTCTCCCGTTGTAGAGTGTGGGGTTGTCCGATATGCCCATAGTACCTGGGGGAGTTCCTCGGCCCATGCCCCTTTGGCCTCTTGGAGTCTTCGTTTTAGCCCGGCCAAGATGACTTTATTTGCAGCCTCTGCTTGTCCATTGGCTTGTGGGTGCTCGACTGATGTGAATTGCTGTTTGATTTTTAGTTCGGCCACCAAGTTCTGGAAACTTGTGTCCGTGAACTGTGTTCCATTGTCTGTTGTGATGGAGTAGGGGACTCCGAACCTTATGACAATGTTTTTGTATAGGAACTTGCGGCTTTTCTGAGCCGTAATGGTGGCTAAGGGTTCAGCTTCGATCCACTTTGTGAAGTAGTCGACCCCTACTATGAGGTATTTGACTTGCCCTGGTCCTTGTGGGAACGGGCCGAGTAGGTCGAGTCCCCATTTTGCGAAGGGCCATGGTGCGGTGATGCTGATAAGGTCTTCGGGTGGTGCCTTGTGAAAATTGGCGTGTTTTTGGCAGGGGGGCATATTTTCACAAACTCCGTTGCGTCTCTTTGCAAGGTCGGCCAGTAGAACCCGGCTCTGACTACTTTCTTGGATAGTGCCCGAGCTCCGAGATGGTTCCCACACATGCCTCCGTGGACTTCTTCGAGGACGCTTTTTGTTTCTGAGGTTGGGACGCACCTAAGGAGGGGGTTTGAGAATCCTCTTCTGTATAATACGCCGTGAATTAGTGTATAATTCTGGGCGTCTTTCGTGAGTCTTTTAGCTTCCTTTCTTTCGGCGGGGAGAGTTCCCGACTTCAGGTAGTTGAGTATGGGGGTCATCCACCCTTGCTGTTGGTTGGATATATTTAGCGTTTCTTCCTCTCTTAGCACGGAGGGAGATTGTAAGGTTTCTTGGAGGAGACTTCTGTTGTTGCCTCCGGGCTTGGTGCTGGCGAGCTTTGAGAGGGCGTCTGCCCGGGCGTTTTGTCCCCGAGGTATGTGCTGGATTTGTATTTCTGAAAAGTGGCGCAATTGTGCCTGTGTTTGGTCCAGGTATTTTTTCATAGTTGGGTCTTTGGCCTGGTAGCTTCCATTTACTTGTGACGTGACGACCTGGGAGTCACTGAAGATTGTGATTCTCTGGGCTCCGACTTCTTCGGCTAGCTTTAGACCTGCTAGTAGGGCCTCGTATTCGGCTTGGTTGTTCGAAGCCCTGAACTCGAATTTTAGGGATAGTTCTATCCGCGTTCCTTGGTCGCTTTCGAGTATAACACCGGCTTCGCTTCCTGTTTTGTTTGAGGACCCGTCGACATACAGGTTCCATGAGAGTGGGGTTCCAGGGGTCTCAGTGTATTCTGCGATGAAGTCGGCTAGATACTGAGATTTTATGGCAGTCCGGGCTTCATAGTGGAGGTCAAACTCGGATAGTTCCACCGCCCATTGTAGGATCCGTCCTGCCAGGTCTGTTTTTTGTAGGATGCGTCTCATGGGTTGGTTTGTCCGGACTTTGATGGTGTGGGCTTGAAAGTAGGGACGGAGCCTCCGAGCTGTGAACACTAGGGCGTAGGCGAATTTTTCTATTTTCTGATAGTTTAATTCGGCCCCTTGTAGTGCCTTGCTTACAAAGTATATGGGGTGTTGTCCTTGGTCATTTTCTCGTATTAATGCTGAAGCGACTGCTCGATGTCCGACCGAGAGGTATAGTACGAGCTCTTCCCCTTTTAAAGGTCGGGTTAGGATTGGTGGCTGCCCGAGGAATTCCTTGAACTCTTGAAAGGCTTTTTCGCACTCCGGGGTCCACGAGAAGGGTTTCCCTTTCTTTAGGAGTGAGTAGAGAGGTAGTGATTTTATCGCTGATCCTGCCAAGAATCTTGATAGGGCGGCCAGCCTTCCATTCAGTTGTTGTACTTCTTTGACACACGTTGGGCTCTTCATATTGAGTATCGCTTGGCATTTGTCCGGATTCGCTTCGATGCCCCTTTGAGTCAGCATGAAGCCTAGGAACTTTCCGGCTTCTGCGGCGAAGGTGCACTTCGTCGGGTTAAGTCTCATGTTGTGTTTTCTGAGGGTGCTGAAGACACTGGCGAGGTCGGTCAGCAAGTTTCTGTCTTCTTGTGTCTTTACCAGCATGTCGTCGACGTACACCTCCAGTTGTAGTCCGATGTGCTCTGAGAACACTTTGTTCATTAGCCTCTGGTAGGTTGCCCCTGCGTTCTTCAGCCCGAAGGGCATTACTACGTAGCAGTAGTTTGCCCTTGGGGTTATGAACGAGGTCTTTTCTTGGTCGGGTCCGTACATCGGGATTTGATTGTATCCTGAGTATGCGTCCATGAAGGAGAGATATCTATAGCCTGAGGCTGCGTCTACTAGGGCGTCGATGTTTGGTAGTGGATATGGGTCTTTGGGGCAGGCTTTGTTGAGATCCGTGTAGTCGACGCACATCCTCCATTTTCCGTTGGGCTTTTTTACCAGGACCACGTTTGCGAGCCATAGGGGGTATTTTACTTCCCGAATGAACCCTGCATCTAGTAGTGCTTGTACCTGTTCTTCTATTGCTTGCATGCGTTCGGGTCCGAGCTTCCTCCGTCTTTGTTGGACAGGTCGGGATCCCGGGTACACTGATAGCTTATGGCACATCAGGTCGGGGCTTATGCCTGGCATGTCGGAGGCTTTCCAGGCGAAGAGGTCGGAGTTTTCTTTTAGGAGGGTTATGAGTTCCTCTTTTAGGCTTGCTTCGAGGTTTGCTCCTATGTTTGTTACTTTTTCAGATGTGTTCCCAATCTGGACTCTCTCGGTTTCTCCCTCTGGTTGTGGCCGAAGATCTTCTCGGGCTTGAACTCGCCCGAGTTCTATTGTGTTGATCTCTTTTCCTTTTAGGCTCAGGCTTTCGTTGTAACATCGCCGTGCTAGTTTTTGGTCGCCTTTTAGGGTGGCGATTCCTTTTGCGGTAGGGAACTTCATACAGAGGTGTGGGGTCGAGACTATAGCTGCCAGTCTGTTTAGGGTTGGTCGCCCGATGAGGGCGTTGTATGCTGAAGTGACGTCGACTATAATGTAGTCGATGCTTAACGTTTTAGATTGCTCGCCTCTTCCAAAGGTAGTGTGTAGCGAGACGTATCCTAAGGGATGGATTGGGGTATCCCCTAGCCCAAATAGGTCGGTGGGATAGGCCTTTAGTTCTTTTTCTTCGAGTCCGAGCTTGTCGAAGGCTGTTTTGAACAGGATATCTGCTGAGCTTCCCTGGTCGATCAGGGTTCGATGTAAGTTGGCGTTTGCTAGGATAATGGTGATTACCATTGGATCGTCGTGCCCGGGTATTATCCCTTGAGCGTCTTCTCGGGTAAATGAGATAGGAGGTAACTCGGGTAGGGGACTGTCTTCTCGGACATGATAGACTTCTTTGAGGTGTCTTTTTCGCGAGGATCTGGATGTTCCTCCGCCTGCAAAACCTCCATTTATCATGTGAACGTGCCTCTCAGGGGTTCGCGGGATTTGTTCGGCCCGATCTTCGTTATCTCCCCGCCTTCTCTTCTTGGTCTCTTCTCCTTTCTCTGCTATGTATCTGTCGAGTTTTCCTTCTCTGGCTAGCTTTTCTATAACATTTTTTAGGTCAAAGCAGTCGTTAGTAGAATGACCGTAGAGCTTGTGGTATTCACAGTATTCGGACCGATCTCTCCCCGCTCTCTTGTGTTTTAGAGGTCGGGGCGGTGGGATTTTTTCGGTGTGGCATACTTCTCTGTAGACGTCTACTAGGGAAACTCGGAGGGGAGTGTAGCTATGGTACTTCCGTGGCTTGTCCGAGTTGGATTCTTCTTTCTTTTTCTGTTCCCGATCTCGATCTCGGAGCGGGTAGGTTGATTCCTTCCTAGAAGAGTCTCTTAGCTGGGAGGTTTCCTCCATGTTGATATATTTTTCTGCCCGTTCCTGCACCTCGTATAGGGAGGTCGGGTATCGTTTGGATAGGGATTGGCTAAACGGTCCCTCCTTTAGGCCGTTTGCTAGTCCCATGATGGCTGCTTCAGTGGGCAAGTGTTGTATGTCCAGGCAGGCTTTGTTGAATCGCTCCATGTATTCTCGGAGAGTTTCTTGGTTGCTTTGTTTGATCCCGAGTAGACTAGGGGCATGTTTTGCCTTGTCCTTTTGAATGGAGAACCTTGTTAGGAATTTTTTGGTTAGGTCTTCGAAGCTGGTGATTGATCTTGGTGGCAGGTTGTCGAACCACTTCATGGCTGACTTGGTGAGAGTGGTGGGGAAGGCTTTGCACCGAATCGCGTCGGAGGCGTCGACTAGGTACATTCTGCTTCTGAAGTTGCTGAGGTGGTGACTTGGATCGGTGGTGCCGTCGTAGAGATCCATATCGGGTGGTTTAAAGTTTCGCGGTACCTTCTCCTTCATGATCTCTTGCGTGAAGGGATCATGGTTGCCTTCGGGGGTGGGGCCGCGATCTGTCCGATCTTTCAGGTTGGCCTCTATTTTCCGCAGTTTTTCTTCTAATTCTCTGCGCTTGCGAGCCTCCCTTCTTAGATCTTGTTCAGTTTCTTTTTGCTTCTTTATGTCCTCTTCGAGTTGTTTCAGTCGGTTTTGTTGTGCCCGGACTGCTTCTAGAATTTCCGAGCTCTTTTCTTTTTCGGGATTTTGTGGGTCTTTGTTTGGGAGTGATGTCTTTGGGCGATTCTGTTTGTTTCCTCCTGGAGTGCGTGGTGATAGAGGGCTGTCCGGTCGTTCTCCGGTGTCAACTTCCTCCTCTTGTTCTGATGCAGCGTGGTCATTGTTGAGAGGGTCGTCTGCCATGGTAGAGGGATGACTTCCAGGTCCCCGGCAACGGCGCCAATGTTCCGGGGGTTACCTGAAGCGTGCAGCTCGGTCGCCTTAGAGTGGCCCGAGGTGGGGGGATTGATGACCCGAGCTTGATATGCAGAATGGTTGGTGGTTGTACCTGCAATGACACTCCGATGCTTAAGTTAGCATGGGTCCAAGCAGATATTGAGTAGAATTAGAGTATGAGTTATACCTGGGTGCTCCAGTGTATTTATAGTAGTTGGCCGTGATCTTCCCTGGATAAGATATTCTTATCTTATCTTATCTTTTGGGAGTTTTATCTCTATCTTTGTGGAACCGCCTTTCCTAGGCCTTTTCGGCCTTTAGGTTTTGGGCCACGTTTCCTTTTGATGGGCCTTTTTAGCTTTATAGTCCGAGGTCCGACCTCAGGCGTGGGCCTTGGGACGAGGTCGGACCTTTCATGGATTTCGCCGAGTTGGAGGAGCCCGGTCAGGGTATGAACATACAAGAACTCAATTAGAAAGAGGGTCATACTTCCGTTCCACCCAATTTCATAAAATAAAGAACGAAACAATTCTTGAAATATAAATCAGTACATAAATTAAAATAGAAAAAACAAGGAACAGAATCAATCCATATAATAGACAAAGTTCCTAACCTTAACAGTGGAGGTTTAGTTGCTCATGGTTCATAGAGGAAATAAGGATTCAAGTAAACTGTAATGTACAAAATGAAAATGGAATGGAATAATCCCCCTAGAAGAGAAGTTTCTTTTCTCTTTCATATCTAATCCTAATTAATTTAAAATCTAATTTCTAAAATTAAAATAATATCTTTTCCTATTTTAAAAATAAAATTTAAATTTAAATCATAATTAATTAAAGATCTTCGCATTGTAACGTGGGGACCACTTGGCTTCACTAGGATCCACGCCTAACTTGGGCTTGGCAGCAAGAATTGGAGTTTAGTTGAGTGAAGCGATGCCTAACTTGGGCTTTAGTGCGCCTAACTTAAAGTGGGCAGAACCAATCTTGTGTGTTGTTGTTGTGCATTGCGCCTAACTTGAGAAATCTCAAGTTAGGCGCAGCCTTGGTAGCGTGGTTGGAGAAGAAGTATGAACTATTATATATCGTCAGAAATCTCTAAAAGTTAGCTTTCCAACGCCACTAGAATCATGTCCATTGGACCTCTATAGCTCGAGTTATTCAGGTTTGAGTGTAGAGAGGTCAGGGTTGACAGCATCATTCGCCTTCATCTCTTCTTCTGCAGAAACTCCATCAAATCCAGTCGAATGCTGCCTAAAATAAACAGAATTGCACAAGACTCAAAGTAGCATCCATAGTGACTAAAAGATAATTAATTTTTGATTAAACTCAACAAATTAAATGGAAATTCACTAGGAAAAGATAGGAAAGATGCTCACGCATCAATTTCTAGCCAGATCACCTATAAGATCTCTCCCCTTTTATGCAACACTAAGGAAGGGAAAGAGGTTTGAATGGACTCCAGAGTGCGAAAAAGACTTCCAAGATTTCAAGAGATTTTTGGGGCAACCACCCATCCTTACACGACCACGGGAAGGCGAAGAACTCATACTATACCTTGTTGTAGGAAGTCGAGCAATAGCCTCAGCACTGGTAAGTGAAGACGAAAGTGGGGAACAACCCAGTTACTTCATCATTAAGGCTCTACAAGGGGTTGAATTAAACTATCAAAAGATAGAAAAGTTCTCCTACGCCCTCAAACTCACTTCTCGACGACTCCACCCCTACTTCTAGGCTCACACTATCATAGTACGCCCCAACTAGCCTATTAAAGGCATCTTGCAGAAAATAGATCTGGCTGGAAGAATCCTACAATGGGCAGTCGAGTTATCCAAATTTGACATCAAATATGGAGCTCGGACAGCTATTAAGTCACAGAATGGAATTTATATGTAAATGGCTCCTCAAACAAAACTGGGAGTGGCGCATGTGTTATTATAGAAAGTGATCAGGGATCCCAAATCGAACTCTCACTAAAGTTCAAATTCCTTGCCTCAAATAATCAAGCTGAATATGAGGCACTACTTGCTGGTTTAAGGCTGGCTAGGGAGGTAGGAGTTCGAAAGCTCACCGTCTTCAACGATTCACAAGTAGTCACCTCACAAATAGAAGGGAGCTACCAAGCTAAGGATCCCACCATGAAAAAATACCTGGACAAAATCAGAGGATTTCTCGGAGAGTTCGGGGGATATAAGGTCCGACATATACCTCGGGAACAGAATGCCCGAGCCGATGCACTTTCAAAACTAGTCAGCACGAAACCAGGGGGCAATAATAGAATCCTCATCCAAGAAACACTGAAAAGTCCATCAATATCGGAGGAAGAAAAGGTCCTAACCATATCAGGTCAGGATCAAGGATGGATGACTCCCATAATCAACTACCTCAAGTCTGAGACACTTCCTACATATAAAAAGGAGGCAAAAAGGCTAGTACGAGAAGCACAGTACAACACCATAGTAGGCAACATCTTATATAGGAGAGGGATTTCAACACCCCTCCTAAAATGTGTGCCGACCTTCGATACAATGGAAGTCCTGGAAGAAGTACACAGTGGTATGTGTGGCAACCACCTGGGGGCACGAGCTCTTTCCAAAAAGGTACTTCGAGCTGGGTTCTTTTGGCCAACCTTGCAAAAAGAAGTGACAGAGTTCGTCAAGCCGTGCCCACCATGTCAAGCATGCTAATTTCCATATCACTTCACCAGAGGAGCTCATCAGCATTACATCGCCCTGGCCGTTTGCAAAGTGGGGGCTCGACCTCCTTGGACCCTTCCCCCGAGGGGTCAGGACAAGTTAAATTCCTCATTGTAGGAATAGACTATTTCACAAAATGGATTGAGGCAGAGCCCTTAGCAACTGCCACCACCCAAAGAAACCGGAAATTCCTATATAGAAACATTATCACAAGGTTCGGGGTTCCACACTCCATCACCACAGATAATGACACTCAATTCACTGACACGGGTTTCCAAAACTTGGTAGCTGACCTGAAAATATCACACCAATTCACATCTGTAGAACACCCACAAGTCAATGGACAGGCGGAAGCTACCAATAAAGTCATACTAGCTGGGTTAAAACAGAGGCTACAGGACGTAAAGGGAGCTTGGGCTGAAGAACTCCCAGAAGTCCTATGGGTATATCAGACTACTCCACACTCCACCACAGGAGAATCACCCTTCTGACTTGCTTATGGAATGGAGGCAATGATTCCAGTGGAGACAGAAGAAAGATCCCCAAGAATGATCCTCTACAATGAAGAGGCCAACTCCCAAATTCAAAGGGAGGAGCTCGACCTACTTCCAGAAATCCGAGAAAGAGCTCGGATTAGAGAGGAAGCCTTAAAGCGTCAAATGGCTTTAAGGTATAATCAGAAGGTAGTCCAACGAAGCTTCACCACCAACGATCTCATCTTAATCCGAAATGACATCGGAGCAAGTCTATCAGGAGAAGGAAAGCTAGTAGCTAACTGGAAAGAACCTTATTGAGTTGTAGAAGTACTAGGGAAAGGTTACTACAAGGTGTCCGACCTCGAGGGGCGAGAGCTACCAAGGTCATGGCATACCTGTAACCTAAGAAGGTACTATAGTTAGAAAATAATAAAGATCGTAGGTCAATGTGCACTCTTTTTCCTGAAAAAGGTTTTTAATGAGGCGTCAGGCCAAGATCTACAAAATTGCCTGACCTAGAAGGGTAGGCACTCATATGTATACACTCTTGTTTATATTTCTATCTTTTATTATCATTTGAATAAAGTTTTTAGATTCCCTAAAAAGTTTCCTATCAAGACGCATTAATTTACGCTTAAAAGCAAAATTCATTGACCAATCATAAAGAGGTTGGCAATGTGAAGCAAGAAAGCTTGGATCAATGCAAGGAGTTATAAAAAGTAACCCATAAAAAGCAACCTGAGTAGGGTCTGACTAAAAATGGGATTACTAAAAATAACTCGAGAAGGCCCGATAGAGAAGTCGGAGCAATATAAAAAGGATCACTAAAAAGGGACAAAAGCATCTTGCAAAGGCCAAAGGAAGGCCAGAAGAGCTTCGCTGAAAGGTGCAAGTATTGAAAAAAGACACTACTTAAAAAGTGAAAGCACAAGTTAAATTGACGGTAAAAAGTCTTCCAAACAAACTAAAATGAAAAGGTTCCTCCTCATAACACTACCTAAAAAGTTGTTGGAATATAACTAAAAAGCCCGAACAGTAAAGATAAACAGGTAGGCACCAACGAGGCATAATAGGACAACTGCAACCTCCGTAAAAAAGAATAAATAGATGTCTGAAAGATCATAAAACCTAAAATGCTTAGCTAAAAAAGGTACAAAGTCCTGAAAAGGATTATACTTAAAGTTAGAAGCACAACCCAGAAACGGTGCTAGAAGGTTGTCCCATCAATGACCAAGAAAGAAGCCCAAAGGAGCAAACGCTAAAAGGTTGAAAAAAAAAACAACTTCAGGCTCAGCAGTGCTTGGCCAAAAAGGGATAAAAACCTCGAAAGCACAATCTCAAAACAAGGCTACAAAAGTTGTGCAAAGGTTCTATATAAAGAACACTAAAGAGTTATCACCAAAAGCTCGGACACCAAGATGCAAGGATAATTTTGCCCGACTTGATAAAGGGTTGGAAGTACCAACTCAAAGCAAGCTGTGAATCCCAAAAGCAAGAAAACCCACTCAAAGGAGGTCGGACAGGAAAATACATAATCGTTATAAAACTCGCAAAGGGTTGCGAAAAGTAAAACTCCAAACATCTAGCAAAACACGTCCATCAAAGTAAAACATTAAAGACTCAAAGGCCATCCAAAAGACAGCCCCAGAGTTTAAAGTGTTTTATTTTTCAAAACAAAGGTTGTTGAGAAGCAACTAAATGTCAAAAGAGTCAACTATGAGAGATTTACAAAAACATAGACAAAGTCCAAAGTCCATGGTACACGAAATCGTGATACACAACTTCGTGCAGCTGACCACCAAGTGCATTGGGTCGTCCAAGTAATACCTTACATGAGTAAGGGTCGATCCCATGGAGATTGTCGACTTGAAGCAAGCTATGGTCATCTTGTAAATCTCAGTCAGGCGGATTCAAATGGTTATGGAGTTTTGATAATTTAAAGACAGATAATCATAAAATAAAGATAGAGATACTTATGTAATTCATTGGGGGAATTTCAGTTAAGAGTATGGAGATGCGTTATTCCTTCTGAATATCTGCTTTCCTGCTGTCTTTATTCAATCATTCATACTCCTTTCCATGGCAAGCTGTATGTTGGGGATCACCATTGTCAATGGCTACCTCCTGTCCTCTCGGTGAAAATGGTCCTCTACGATTTCTGTATGGCTAATCAACTGTCGAATTTCTCGTCTCAGATGAAAAATACCAGGCACAGCTACCGCATGGCTAATCAGCTGTCAGTTCTCAATCGTGTCAGAATAAGATCCAATGATCCTTTTGTCCACTGTCACTGCGCCCCACAGTTGCGAGTTTGAAGCGCGTCACAGTCATCCCTTCCCAGATCCTACTTGAAATACCACAAACAAGGTTTAGACTTTCTAGATCTCAGGAATGCTGCCAATTATTTCTAGCCTATACCATGAAGGTTCTAATCTCGGATTTAGATGCCCCATTGTCAGAGGGGAAACGATGTAAATCGTTGATTAGAGACCCAAGAGATATGCATTCAAGCTTGTTTTCATGTAGAAGGGAAGTGTTTGTCAGGCACGCGTTCATAAATGAGAATAGTGATGAATGTCACTTGATCATCACATCCGTCATGTTCTTGTGTGTAAATGAATATCTTGGAATAAGAATAGGCTTGAATTGAATAGAAGAACAATAGTACTTTGCATTAATACTCGAGGAAAAGCAGAGCTCCACACCTTAATCTATGAGGTGTAGAAACTCCATCGTTGAAAATACATAGGTGATGAAGGTCCAGGCATGGCCGAATGGCCAGCCCCCATAAAATTCTAAGATAGCATGAAACTGATCAAAGATGATCTAAGGATAATCCAAAGATGTGAGTACAATAGTAAAAAGTCCTATTTATACTCTAGTTACTAGGGTTACAGAAATAAGTAAATGATGCAGAAATCCACTTTCGGGCCCACTTGGTGTGTGCTTGGGCTGAGCATTGAAGCTTTCATGTGTAGAGACTTTTCTTGGAGTTAAATGCCAACTTTTATGCCAGTTTGGGCATTTAACTCCGGCTTTTATCCTGTTTCTGGCGTTTAACGGCAGAATAGGACAGGAAGTTAGCGTTTGGATGCCAGTTTGAGTCGTCAAAACTCAGGCAAAGAATGAACCATTATATATTGCTGGAAAGCCCAGGATGTCTACTTTCCAACGCAATTAAGAGTGCGTATATTGGGCTTTTGTAGCTCCAGAAAATCAATTTGGAGTGCAGGGAGGTCAGAATCCAACAGCATCTGCAGTCCTTTTTCAGCCTCTGAATCAGATTTTTTCTCAGGTCACTCAATTTCAGCCAGAAAATATCTGAAATCACATAAAAACACACAAACTCATATTAAAGTCCAGAAATGTGAATTTTCCTTAAAAACTAATAAAAATATACTAAAAAGTAGCTAGATCCTACTAAAAACTACCTAAAAACAATGCCAAAAAGCGTATAAATTATCCACTCATCACAACACCAAACTTAAATTGTTGCTTGTTCTCAAGCAACTGAAAACAAAATAGAATAAAAATAACAGAATTTACAATGAATTCTACAAAATCAATGAAACTTAGTCCCAATTAGATGAGCGGGGTTAGTAGCTTTTTGCTTCTGAACAGTTTTAGCATCTCACTTTATCCTTTGAAATTCAGAATGATTAGCATCTATAGAAACTCAGAATTTAGATCATGTTATTGATTCTCCTTGTTCAGTATGTTGATTCTTGAACACAGCTACTTTATGAGTCTTGGCTGTGGTCCTAAGCACTTTGTTTTTCTGTATTACCACCGGATGCATAAATGCCACCGACACATACCTGGGTGAACCTTTTCAGATTGTGACTTAGCTTTGCTAAAGTCCCAAATTAGAGGTGTCTAGAGTTCTTAAGCACACTCTTTTTGCTTTGGATCATGACTTTAACCACTCAGTCTCAAGCTCTTCACTTGGACCTTCATGCCACAAGCACATGGTTAGGGACAGCTTGATTTAGCCGCTTAGGCCAAGATTTTATTCCTTTAGGCCCTCCTATCCATTGATGCTCAAAGCCTTGGATCCCTTTTTACCCTTGCCTTTTGGTTTAAAGGGCTATTGGCTTTTTCTGCTTGCTTTTTCTTTTTCTTTATTTTTCTTTTTTTTTCATTTCTTTCGCTACTTTTTTCTTTTTCACTGCCTTTTCTTGCTTCAAGAATCAATTTCATGATTTTTCAGATTATCAATAACATTTTTCTTTGTTCATCATTCTTTCAAGAGCCAACAATTTTAACATTCATAAACTTCACTATAAAAAATATGCACTGTTCAAGCATTCATTCAGAAAACAAAAAGTATTGCCACCACATCAAAATAATTAAACTAATTTCAAGATAAAAAATTAAATTCATGTACTTTTTGTTCTTTTGTAATTAGGAATATTTTTCATTTAAGAAAGGTGAAGGATTTATGGAATTATTCATAGCTTCAAGACACAAGGAGATTAAAGAACGGGTCCACCTTAGTGATGGCGGCTAGTTCTTCCTCTTGAAGATCTTATAGAGTGCTTGAGCTCCTCAATGTCTCTTCCTTGCCTTTGTTGCTCTTCCCTCATGGCTATTTGATCCTCTCTAATTTTATGGAGGATAATGGAGTGCTTTTGGTGCTCCATCCTTAGTGCTTTTGGTGCTTCTATCCTTAGTTGCTCCTAATAGTTGTGTGGAGGAAAATGTATCCCTTGAGGCATCTCAGGGATTTTTTGATGATGGAATTCCTCATGCTCCTGTTGAGGTCCATGAGTGGGCTCTCTTGTTTACTCCATCCTATTTTCAGAAGACAAAGCATCTCCAAAACTCCAACATATTCTCCGTTATTGAGTAACAATTATTTATTTTATACCCTTTCACTATTTACAATTGAACTTGAAAAACACTGTTGTTGGTATCCTGACTAAGAATAATAAGATAACCATAGCTTGCTTCAAACCAACAATCTCCGTGGGATTCGACCCTTACTCACGTAAGGTATTACTCGGAGTTGGAACCAATTGTCTTCCCTTTCCTTTTTCTAGAGGTTTCTCTAGCCTTAGGAACCATAAATGGTTATGGAAAAATAAAAAGCAATGCTTTTTCCATACCAAACTTAAAAGTTTTGCTCGTTGGTGCACGAAAATTGCAATCACACTTTTGCAGTCCGCACAACTAACCAGCAAGTGCACTGTGTCATCCAAGTAATACCTTACATGAGTAAGGGTCGAATCCCACGGAGATTGTTGGTTTGAAGCAAGCTATGGTTATCTTATTATTCTTAGTCAGGATACCAACAACAGTGTTTTTCAAGTTCAATTGTAAACAGTGAAAGGGCATAAAATAAATAATTGTTATTCAATAATGGAGAATATGTTGGAGTTTTGGAGATGCTTTGTCTTCTGAATTTCTGTAACATAATTCTTCCTCACTTTCATAAATACAAGGCTCCTTCCATGGCAAGCTGTATGTAGGGTGTCACCGTTGTCAATGGCTACTTCCCATCCTCTCAGTGAAAATGGTCCAAATGCTCTGTCACAGCACGGCTAATCATCTGTTGGTTCTCGATCATGTCGGAGTAAGATCCATTGATCCTTTTGCGTCTGTCACTATGCCCAACACTCACGAGTTTGAAGTTCGTCACAGTCATCGAATCCCAGAATCCTACTCGGAATACCACAGACAAGGTTTAGACTTTCTGGATACTCATAAATGCTGCCAACAATTCTAGCTTATACCACGAAGATTCTGATTAAGGAATCTAAGAGATACTCATTCAATCTAATGTAGAACGGAGGTGGTTGTCAGGTACACGTTCATGTATTGAGGAAGGTGATGAGTGTCACGGATCATCACCTTCTTCATAGTGAAGCGCGAATGAACATCTTAGATAGGAACAAGCATGTTTGAATGGAAAATAGAAATAATTGCATTAATTCATCGAGACGCTGCAGAGCTCCTCACCCCCAACAATGGAGTTTAGAGACTCATGCCGTCAAAGAGTATAAAATTCAGATCTAAAAATGTCATGAGATACAAAATAAGTCTCTAAAAGTTGTTTAAATACTAAACTAGTAACCTAGGTTTACAGAAAATGAGTAAACTAAGATGGATAGTACAGAAATCCACTTCTGGGGCCCACTTGGTGTGTGCTGGGACTGAGACTTAAGCTTCTCACATGCCTGGGCTGTTTCTGGAGTTGAACGCCAGGTTGTAACCTGTTTCTGGCGTTGAACTCCAACTTGCAACCTGTTTCTGGCGCTGAACACCAAACTGCAACATGAAACTAGCGTTGAACGCCAGTTTATGTCATCTATCTTCGCGCAAAGTATGGATTATTATATATTGCTGGAAAGCCCTGGATGTCTACTTTCCAACCCAATTGAGATCGCGCCAATTGCACTCCTGTAGCTCCAAAAAATCCATCCCGAGTGCAGAAAGGTCAGAATCCAACAATATCAGCAGTCCTTTTTCAGCCTAAATCAGATTTTTGCTCAGCTCCCTTAATTTCAGCCAGAAAATACCTAAAATTACAGAAAAACACGCAAACTCATAGTAAAGTCCAGAAATATGAATTTTTCCTAAAAACTAATAAAATTACACTAAAAACTAACTAAAACATACTAAAATCTACATGAAATTACTCCCAAAAAGCGTATAAAATATCCGCTCATCACAACACCAAACTTAAACTGTTGCTTGTCCCCAAGAACCTAGATAAATAAAATAGGATAAAAAGAAATTAAGAAGCAATAATATCTCAGAGTTTCAAGTGAAGCTCAGATTCTAATCAAATGAGTGGGACTAGTAGCTTTTTGCCTCTAAATAGTTTTGGCATCTCACTTTATCCTATGAAATCCAAAATGATTGGCATCCATAGGAACTTAGAATTCATATAGTATTATTGACTTTCCTAGTTTAGTATGTTGAATCTTGAACACAGTTACTTTATGAGTCTTGGCTGTGGCCCTAAGCACTTTGTTTTCCAGTATTACCACCGGATACATAAATGCCACAGACACATAATCGGGTGAATCTTTTCAGATTGTGACTTAGCTTTGCTAAAGTCCCCAATTAGTGGTGTCCAGAGTTCTTAAGCACACTTCTTTGCCTTGGATCACGACTTTAACCACTCAGTCACAAGCTCTTCACGTGGACCTGCATGCCACAAGCACATGGTTAGGGACAGCTTGATTTAGCCGCTTAGGCTTGGATTTATTTCCTTGGGCCCTCCTATCCATTGATGCTCAAAGCCTTGGATCCTTTTCACCCTTGCCTTTTGGTTTAAAGGGCTATTGGCTTTTTCTACCTCTTTTATTTTTTTTCACTACTTTTTCTTGCTTCAAGAATTAATTTTATGATTTTTTAGATCATCAATAATATTTCTCTTGTTCATTATTCTTTTAGGAGCCAACTATTTTAACATTCATAAAATTCAATATAAAAAATATGCATTGTTCAAGCATTCATTCAGAAGACAAAAAGTATTGCCACCACATATAAATAATTAGAATTTTCCTTATTAAGAACTCGAAATTAAATTGCCTCTTTATTCTAAGAATCTACTATTTTATTCATGTTTGATGATGATGAGAAAAATAAATTATAGCTTAATTGGAAATAAAATCAAAATAGATATACTAATTACTACTACTCCTATATAACTTCTAAGGTAAATCTATAAGATAACTATCACAGAGTAAAGCTAAGATTAGGACTCAACAACCTTTATTTTGGGAAGTGGATGTTTCTATAGTCTGTGGGGTGCTTGGTCCTTCAAGAGATAATTTTTTATGCTTCAGTTTCTTCAAGTCACGCCCTTGCTCTTCTTGTTCCCCAAGCATTTTGCAAAGCATGCTATTTTGATTATTTTGTTCTTCCTTTACTTGGTCCATAGCTTCTTGCAACTTGGTAACCGATGCTTCAAGGTGCTCCCAGTATTCAAATTGAGGGATTTTCGGAAGAAATTCCCGTGCTCTTCTCTTGATGGGGTCATCCTGCACTTGTTGTTTTTCCATTGATATTTTGGTGATTGGTCGCTCAACTGAGATATACTCAGTTATTCCCATCTTCACTCCAGCATCTTTACATAGCAAAGATATTAAACTTGGATAAGCCAATTTAGCATCTTTGGAGTTATTGTTTGCAATTATGTAAAGTTCACACGAAATCAGCTGATGAACTTCCACTTCTCTTCCCAACATAATGCAGTAGATCATCACTGCTCTTTTAACAGTGACCTCAGAGCGGTTGCTAGTGGGCAGTATAGAACGCCCAATGAAGTCCAGCCAGCCTCTCACGACTGGTTTGAGATCTTCTCTCTTGAGTTGATTTGGGACACCCTTGGTGCTGGTGGTCCACCTGGCTCCATGGAGGCATATGTCCTCTAGAATCTTGTCCAGGCCTTTATTTGTTCTCATCATTCTCCTATTAAAGGAGTCTGGGTCATCTTTTAGCTGAGGTAGCTTAATGATCTCCCTGATTTTGTCAGGGTGGATGTGAACAATCTTTCCTCTGATATTCTCTGCCTGTCTGTTTGCCACAGATTAGCGTAGAATTCCTGAACCATATTTCTTCCCACCTTTGTTTCAGGATTAGCTAGAATTTCCCAGCTCCTGTTTCGAATTTGCTCTTGGATCTCCGGATATTCATCTTCTTTCAGATCGAATTTAACTTCCGGGATCACTGATCTTAGACCCATTATTTTGTAGTAATGGTCTGAATGTTCTTTGGTTAAGAACTTCCCTTGATTCCAAAGTGGTTTTGGAATACTCTCTTTCTTGCCTCTTGGAGTGGGTTGCTTTCCTTTAGGAGCCATGATCTTAGTGGGTATGGTTTAGTGATCACGGATAAACACACCAAACTTAGAGGTTTTCTTGTCCTCAAGCAAAGGAAAAGAAAGGAGAGGGATAGAAGGAGAGCTAGTTTTCGAATGGTGGATGAGAGGAGGGAGGCCAAATGTGGATTTAAAGGGAGAGGGTGGGTTTTCAAAAATTTTGAGGAAAGATAAGATAGAGGATATGATTTGTAAAAGATAAATATGATAAGAAAAAGATATAAATTAAAATTAAAAGGTTGTGAATGATATTTGAAAAATATAAATCTGAATTTTTATTTTGAAAAAGATTTGAAAAGATAATTGAGTTTTGAAAATAAATTTGAAAACAAGTTGGATGGGATTTGAAAAGGTTTTGTGTTTATGAATTAAGATACATTTGATATTTTTGAAAAAGGGATTTTAGAAATTAGGATTAAAATTTTTGGAATTGAAAGCTGAGAGTTTGTAACATGTTTATGCAAGAAATCATGAATTGGAACATAAAAATTTGAAAAAATGTGAATTGAAAACGAATTTACCTCCTCCCTACAATCCTGCGTTAAACACCCAAACGCTGCATGTTTTGGGTGTTTAACGCCCATTCGCAGCTTCTCCTAGGCGTTTAACGCCAGGAACTCCTTTGTCATTGGGCGTTTTTCTGAACGCCCAGGACGCTATAAATCTGGCATTAAATGCCCAGAAGGTGCTTCTTTCTGGTGTTCAACACCTAGATGGCTATCCTTACTGGCATTGAACACCCAGTAGATGCTTCTTTTGGGCATTAGCGCCCAAAACAGCTCTTACTGGCTTTTTCGCTCCAGTGAGCTTCCTTTTTGCTGTTTTGTCCTACGAATCCTTTTGTAACTTTGTGAACTCAAGCAATTTCTATTTTACCTTGAAGATAATTGACATAAACCTATAAAAATCAATTAATGAACAAATAAACTTTGTAAATGGCTGTGTTGCCTCCCAGCAAGCGCTTCTTTATTGTCTTTAGCTAGACTATTACTGAGCTTTAATCAAGTCTCGGTTTTGAGCATTCTTGCTCAAAATTACTTTCAAGATAATGTTTGACTCTCTGTCCATTAACAATGAATTTTTTTCTAGAATCATTATCTTGAAGCTCCACGTATCCATACGGTGACTGATGAGCGGATAATTTATACGCTTTTTGGCATTGTTTTTAGGTAGTTTTTAGTATGATCTAGTTACTTTTAGGGATGTTTTCATTAGTTTTTATGTTAAATTCACATTTCTAGACTTTACTATGAGTTTGTATGTTTTTCTGTGATTTCAGGTATTTTTTGGCTGAAATTGAGGGACCTGAGCAAAACTCTGAGAAGGAGGCTAACAAAGGATTGCTGATGCTGTTGGAATCTGACCTCCCTGCACTCGAAATGGATTTTCTGGAGCTACAGAACTCCAAATGGCGCGCTCTCAACGGCGTTGGAAAGTAGATATCCAGAGCTTTCCAGCAATATATAATATTCTATACTTTATTCAGGAACTGGCGACGTAAACTAGCGCTCAACGCCAGTTCCATGTTGCTGTCTGGAGTCAAACGCCAGAAACACGTCACGACCTAGAGTTGAACGCCCAAAACACGTTACAACTTGGCGTTCAACTCCAAGATAAGCCTCAGCTCGTGTAACATTCAAGCTCAGCCCAAACATACACCAAGTGGGCCCTGGAAGTGGATTTATGCATCAATTACTTATTTCTGTAAAACCTAGTAGCTAGTTTATTATAAATAGGACTTTTTACTAGTGTATTAGACATCTTTTTGGACGTTTAGTTCTGAGATCTTGGGGGCTGGCCATTCGGCCATGCCTGAACCTTTCACTTATGTATTTTCAACGGTGGAGTTTCTACACACCATAGATTAAGGGTGTAGAGCTCTGCTGTACCTCAAGTTTTAATGCAATTACTACTATTTCCTATTCAATTCTCTTTATTCCTATTCTAAGATATTCGTTGCACTTCAACTTGATGAATGTGATGATCCGTGACACTCATCATCATTCTCACCTATGAACGAGTGTGATTGACAACCACTTCCGTTCTACCTTAGGCCGGGCGCATATCTCTTGGATTCCTTAAACAGAATCTTCGTGGTATAAGCTAGATTGATGGCGGCATTCATGGGAATCCAGAAAGTCTAAACCTTGTCTGTGGTATTCCGAGTAGGATTCCGGGATTGATGACTGTGACGAGCTTCAAACTCCTGAAGGCTGGGCATTAGTGACAGACGCAAAAGAATCAAGGAATTCTATTCCGACCTGATTGAGAACCGACAGATGATTAGCCGTGCTGTGACAGAGCATTTGGACCTTTTTCTCTGAGAGGATGGGATGTAGCCATTGACAACGGTGATGCCCTACATACAGCTTGCCATGGAAAGGAGTAGGAAGGATTGAAGGAAGAAGTAGGAAAGTAGAAAAAGAAAGGGCACAGTATCTCCATATGCTTATCTGAAATTCCCACCATTAATTTACATAAGTATTTCTATCCTATGTTATTTATCTTTATTTTCTTTTTATTATTTATTATTATTTGAAAATCCATAATCAATTATTATCCGCCTGACTGTGATTTACAAGATGACCATAGCTTGCTTCATACCAACAATCTCTGTGGGATCGACCCTTACTCACGTAAGGTTTATTACTTGGACGACCTAGTACACTTGTTGGTTAGTTGAACGGAGTTGTGTCCACACATAGCAAAGAGCCATTATAATTATTCCATACAACAACAAAGAATACAACATTGATGATCACAATTTTGTCCACCATGTTTTTGGCGCTGTTGCCGGGGATTGTTCGAGTATGGACAACTGATGGTTCATATTGTTGCTTAGATTAGGTAATTTTCTTTTTTTATTTTCTTTTCAAAAAGTTTTCAAAAATATTTTTCAAAAATTTCTCATCTATTTTCGAAAATTATTCTAAATTTTTAAGAATAAATTCTAGAGTTTCATAAAGCATGTTGAAGCCTGGCTGGCTGTAAAAGCCATGTCTAAATTCTTTTGGACTGAGGCTTCAACCCATCATCACAAGAGCAAGCTAGCTGTTACTAATTCATCTGCTGCTGTATGCTTGATTTGTCACTTAAAGCTTGGCTGGCCATTGGCCATATCTAGTGTTTTGGACCAGAGCTTTTACAAAAGCTTGGCTGGCTAGTAAGCCATGTTTAATTCCTGGACTGAAGCTTTAGACTGACATTTGATGAACACTGGAATTCTCATTAAAAATTTAGAATTTCTTATTTTATTTTTCCTATATATTTTCGAAAAGATTAATAAAAATACAAAAAAAATTCATAAAATCATAAAAACCAAAAATATTGTGTTTCTTGGTTGAGTCTTGAGTCAATTTTTAAGTTTGGTGTCAATTGCATGTTTTAAAAATTATTATGCATTTTTCGAAAATTCATGCATTCATAGTGTTCTTCATGATCTTCAAGTTGTTCTTGGTAAGTCTTCTTGTTTGACCTTGATGTTTTCTTGTTTTGTGTCTTGTGTTGTTTTTCATGTACATTCTTGCATTCATATTGTCCAAGCATTAAAGATTTCTAAGTTTGGTGTCTTGCATGTTTTCTTTACATTGAAAATTTTTCAAAAATATGTTCTTGATGTTCATTATGATCTTCAAAGTGTTCTTGGTGTTCATCTTGACATTCATAGTGTTCTTGCATGCATCATGTGTTTTGATCCAAAATTTTCATGCATTAAGTATTTTTAGTGTTTTTCTCTCTCAAAAAATATTTTTTCAAAAATAAAAAAATATCTTATCTTTTAAAAATTCTTATCTTTTTAAAATCTTTTTCAAAAATCATATCTTTTCCATTTTTTATTATTTTCGAAAATGTCAAAAATCTTTTTCAAAATCTTTTTCTTATTTTTATATCATATTTTCGAAAATCACATCATCAATTAATGTTTTGATTCAAAAACTTCAAATTTGTTACTTTCTTGTTAAGAAAGATTCAAACTTTAAGTTCTAGAATCATATCTTGTGATTTCTTGTGAGTTAAGTCATTAATTGTGATTTTAAAATTCAAATCTTTTTCAAAACTAATTTCAATCATATCTTTTTAAAACCAAATCTTTTAAAATCATATCTTTTCAAAAATATATTTTCAATCTTATCTTTTCAAAATCATATCTTTTTAAAATCATATCTTTTTAATCATATCTTTTCATATCATATCTTTTTCAAACTTTAATTTCAAAAATCTTTTCTAACTTCTTATTTTTTCAAAATTAATTTTCAAATCTTTTTCAACTAACTAATTGATTTATTTGTTTGTTTTATCTTTTATCTTTTTCAAAACCACCTAACTAATTTTCTCTCTCTAATTTTCGAAAATTACCTTCCTCTTTTTCAAAATTCTTCTAATTAACTAATTATTTCAAATTTTAATTTTAATTTTATTTCATTTTAATTTTCGAAAATTACTATCCCTTTTTCAAAATTTATTTTTCGAATTTCTATCCCTCTTACCTCCTTCTATTTATTTTATTTATTTACTATCACTTCTCTTCATCCTAAAATTTGAACCCCCCTCTCTCTGAGTTCGAATTTTCCTCTTCTCCTTCCTATTCTTCTTCTTTTCTACTTACATAAAGGAACCTCTATATTTGGACAAAGAGGATCCCTATTATTATTTTCTGTTCCCTTCTCTTTCATATGAGCAGGAACAAGGAAAAATGCACTCTTGTTAAAGCTGATCCTGAACCTGAAAGAACTCTGAAGAGGAAGTCAAGAGAAACTAAAAATCAACAATTCAGAGAAACCTAAAAAAAAAAAGAGAAAAGAGAAGACAAAAAGCTTCCACCTCCAAGTCATGGGAGATGGAGATATTCATCTCAAGGGTCCATAACTCAGTAGAAGAGCATTTGATGCACATCAAGAGAGCATGAGAAATTCCCTCATCAAGAAATCCCTGAGATACCTCAGGGGATACATGTTCCTCCACATAATTATTGGAAGCAACTAAGGGTAGGAACACTAAAATCACTAGGGATCATGCAACAGAAGCAAGGAAGAGACGTAAAAGAGCTCAAAAAGTACCATTGGACCTTCAAAAGGTGCCACCCTCACTAAGTGGACTCATTCCTTAACTTCCTTGTTCTTATCTCTCTGTTTTTTTTTTTGGTTTTTTATGTTATATGTTTATTTATGTTTTGTGTCTCTACTTTATGATCATTAGTATTTAGTAACTATGTCTTAAAGCTATGAATAATTCCATTAATCCTTCACCTCTCTTAAATGAAAAATGTTTTTAATTCAAAAGAACAAGAAGCACATGAGTTTTGAATTTATCCTTGAATTTAGTTTAATTATATTGATGTGGTGACAATACTTTCTATTTTCTGAATGAATGCTTGAACAGTGCATATTTTTGATCTTGTTGTTTATGAATGTTAAAATTGTTGGCTCTTGAAAGAATGATGAACAAGAGAAATGTTATTGATGATTTGAAAAATTATAAAATTGATTCTTGAAGCAAGAAAAAGCAGTGAAAAAAGCAAAAGCTTGAAAAAAAAAGTGGCAAAAAAAATTAGAAAGAAAAAGAAAAAAAAAAGCAAGCAAAAAAAGCCAATATCCCTTAAAACTAAAAGGCAAGGGTAAAAAGGATCCAAGGCTTTGAGCATCAATGGATAGGAGGGCCCAAGGAAATAAAATTCAGGCCTAAGCGGCTAAATCAAGCTGTCCCTAACCATGTGCTTGTGTCATGAAGGTCCAAGTGAAAAACTTGAGACTGAATGGTTAAAGTCGTGATCCAAAGTAAAAAGAGTGTGCTTAAGAGCTCTGGACACCTCTAACTGGGGACTCTAGCAAAGCTGAGTCACAATCTGAAAAGGTTCACCCAGTTATGTGTCTGTGGCATTTATGTATCCGGTGGTAATACTGGAAAACAAAGTGCTTAGGGCCATGGCCAAAACTCATAAAAGTAGCTGTGTTCAAGAATCAACATACTTAACTAGGAAAATCAATAACACTATCTGAACTCTGAGTTCCTAGAGACGCCAATCACACTAAACTTCAAAGGAAAAAGTGAGATGCCAAAACTATTCAGAAGCAAAAAGCTACAAGTCCCGTTCATCTAATTATAATTAATATTCATTGATATTTTGGAATTTATAGTATATTCTCTTCTTTTTATCTTAATTGATTTTCAGTTGCTTGGGGACAAGCAACAATTTAAGTTTGGTGTTGTGATGAGCGGATCATTTATACGCTTTTTGGCATTGTTTTTAGGTAGTTTTTAGTATGATCTAGTTACTTTTAGGGATGTTTTCATTAGTTTTTATGTTAAATTCACATTTCTGGACTTTACTATGAGTTTGTGTGTTTTTCTGTGATTTCAGGTATTTTCTGGCTGAAATTGAGGGACCTGAGCAAAACTTTGAGAAGGAGGCTAACAAAGGACTGCTGATACTGTTGGAATCTGACCTCCCTGCACTTGAAATGGATTTTCTGGAGCTACAGAACTCCAAATAGTGCGCTCTCAATGGCGCTGGAAAGTAGACGTCTAGAGCTTTCCAGAAATATATAATATTTCATACTTTATTCGGGAATTGACGACGTAAAGTGGTGCTCAACGCCAGTTCCATGTTGCTGTCTGGAGTCAAACGCCAGAAACACGTCACAACCCAGAGTTGAACGCCCATAACACGTTACAACTTGGCGTTCAACTCCAAGATAAGCCTCAGCTCGTGTAACATTCAAGCTCAGCCCAAACATATACCAAGTGGGCCCCGGAAGTGGATTTATGCATCAATTACTTATTTCTGTAAAACCTAGCAGCTAGTTTATTATAAATAGGACTTTTTACTAGTGTATTAGACATCTTTTTGGACGTTTAGTTCTGAGATCTTGGGGCTGGCCATTCGACCATGCCTGAACCTTTCACTTATGTATTTTCAACGGTGGAGTTTCTACACACCATAGATTAAGGGTGTGGAGCTCTGCTGTACCTCAAGTTTTAATGCAATTACTACTATTTACTATTCAATTCTCTTTATTCCTATTATAAGATATTCGTTGCACTTCAACTTGATGAATGTGATGATCCGTGACACTCATCATCATTCTCACCTATTAACGAGCATGATTGACAACCACTTCCGTTCTACCTTAAGCCGGGCGCATATCTCTTAGATTCCTTAAATAGAATCTTCGTGGTATAAGCTAGATTGATGGCGGCATTCATGGGAATCCGGAAAGTCTAGACCTTGTCTGTGGTATTCCGAGTAGGATTCCAGGATTGAATAACTGTGACGAGCTTCAAACTCCTGAAGGCTGGGCGTTAGTGACAGACGCAAAAGAATCAAGGGATTCTATTCCAACCTGATTGAGAACCGACAGATGATTAGTCGTGATGTGACAGAGCATTTGGACCTTTTTCACTGAGAGGATGGGATGTAGCTATTGATAACGGTGATGCCCTACATACAGCTTGCCATGGAAAGGAGTAGGAAGGATTGAAGGAAGAAGTAGGAAAGTAGAAAAAGAAAGGGCACAGTATCTCCATATGCTTATCTGAAATTCCCACCATTAATTTACATAAGTATTTCTATCCTATGTTATTTATCTTTATTTTCTATTTATTATTTATTATTATTCGAAAATCTATAATCAATTATTATCCGCCTGACTGAGATTTACAAGATGACTATAGCTTGCTTCAAACCAACAATCTCTGTGGGATCGACCCTTACTCACGTAAGGTTTATTACGTGGACGACCCAGTACACTTGCTGGTTTATTGAACGGAGTTGTGTCCACACATAGCAAAGAGCCACTATAATTATTCCATACAACAACAAAGAATACAACATTGATGATCACAATTTCGTCCACCTGTGACACTCTTGTAATCACATATAGACCTCTCCACTGGGATTTCAATTTCCCGGGGAATAATCTGAGCCTATAATTGAATAGCAGAATTTTCTGCCCTGGCTCAAAGACTCTGCATGACAGTTTCTTATCTTGCCATCTTTTTGCTTTCTCTTTGTAAATTTTTTCATTTTCGAAAGCATTGAGTATGAATTCCTCTAGCTCATTTAACTAGAGCAATCATTTTTTTCCAGCTAACTTGGCATCAAGGTTTAGGAATCTGGTTGCCCAATAGGCCTTATGTTCCAGTTCCACTGGCAAGTGACAGGCTTTTCCATACACCAGCTGGTATGGAGAAGTTCCTCTAGGTGTCTTGAATGTTGTTCTGTATGCCCACAGAGCATCATCCAAGCTTCTTGCCGAATCCCTTCTACGGTTAATCACAGTCCGTTCTAGGATTCTTTTAAGTTCTCTATTAGAGACTTTAGCTTGCCCATTTGTCTGTGGATGATATGGAGTAGCTACCCTATGGCTAACTCCATATCGAACCAAAGCAGAGTAAAGCTGTTTATTGCAGAAATGAGTGCCCCCATCACTGATTAGTACTCTAGGGATACCAAATCTGCTGAAGATGTATTTCTGAAGGAATTTCAGCACTGTCTTAGTATCATTAGCGGGTGTTGCAATAGCTTCCACCCATTTAGATACATAGTCCACTACCACCAAAATATAAGTGTTTGAGTATGATGGTGGAAAAGGTCCCTTGAAGTCAATACCCCATACATCAAACAACTCAATCTCCAAGATCCCTTGTTGAGGCATGGCATAACTGTGAGGCAGATTGCCAGATCTTTGACAACTGTCACAATTAAGTACAAACACTCGGGAGTCTTTATAGAGAGTAGGCCAGTAGAAACCACATTAAAGGACTCTTGTAGCTGTTCGCTCACTTCCAAAATGTCATCCATACTGTGATCCATGGCAGTGCCAGAGAATCGTTTGTGCTTCTTCTTTAGGCACACATCTATGGATTACTCCATCTGCACATCTCTTGAAGAGATATAGTTCATCCCAAAGATAGTACTTTGCATCCGTGATCAATTTCTTTGTTTGCTGCCTACTGTACTCTTTGGGTATGAATCACACTGCCTTGTAGTTTGCAATGTCTGCGAACCATGGCACTTCCTGGATGGCAAAGAGGTGCTCATCCGAAAAGTTTTCAGAGATTTCAGTAGGAGGAAGGGACGCCCCTTCTACTGTTCTATTCAGGACAGATGATCTGCTACTTGGTTCTCTGTCCCTTTTCTGTCTCTTATTTATATATCATACTCCTGCAGAAGCAACACCCATCTGATGAGTCTGGGTTTTGAATCCTGCTTTGTGAGTAGATATTTAAGAGCAGCATGGTCAGTGTACACAATCACTTTTGATCCTACTAAATAAGATCTGAACTTGTCAATGGCGTAAACCACTACAAGTAAATCTTTTTCTGTGGTTGTGTAGTTTTTCTGTGCGTTATTTAAAACACGACTGGCATAGTAAATGACATGCAGAAGCTTGTCATGCCTTTGACCCAACACTGCACCAATGGCAATGTCACTAGCATCACACATCAGTTCAAATGGTAATGTCCAGTCTGGTGCTGTGATGACTGGTGCTGTGACCAGCTTAGCTTTCAGAGTGTCAAACGCCTGCAGACACTCCTTATCAACGATAAATGGCGTGTCAGCAGCTAGCAGATTACTCAGAGGTTTGGTAATTTTCAAAAAATCTTTTATAAACCTCCTATAAAATCCTGCATGCCCCAGAAAGCTTCTGATTGCCTTAACATTGGTATGTGGTGGTAATTTTTCAATTACCTCCACCTTAGCTTGATCCACCTCTATTCCTTCAGTCACCATAAAGTGACATTTCTCCCAGTCTAAAACCAGATTAGTCTCTTGGCATCTCTTTAGAACAAGTGCTAGATAGTCAAGACAGGAGCTGAATGAGTCTCTAAACATTGAAAAGTCATCCATGAAGACTTCCAGAAAATTTTCCACCATATCAGAGAAAATAGAGAACATGCATCTTTAAAAGGTTGCAGGTGCATTACACAGACCAAATGGCATCCTTCTGTATGCAAATACTCCAGATGGGCATGTGAATGCTGTTTTCTCTTGATCTTGGGGATCTACTGCAATTTGATTATAACCTGAATATCCATACAGGAAGTAGTAGTAATCATGACCTGCTAGTCTTTCTAGCATCTGGTCTATGAATGGTAAAGGAAAATGATCCTTTCTGGTAGTTGTATTGAGCCTTCTGTAATCAATACACATACGCCACCCTGTAACTATTTTTGTAGGAACCAGTTCATTTTTTCATTATGAACCAATTCTAGTAATTTAGTGACCTCCTTCGGCACCACCTCCTTCATGGCTGGATTCAGCCGCCTCTGTGGTTGAACAGCGTCACCCTCCAATAGGATCTTGTGCATGCATCTGGCTGGGCTAATGCCCTCAAGATCACTGATGGACCATCCAAGAGCTATCTTGTGTGTCCTTAGCACTTGAATTAGTGCTTCCTCTTCCTGTGGCTCTAAGGTAGAGCTTATGATTACAGGAAAGGTGTCACCTTCTTCCAGAAATGCATATTTCAGGGATGGTGGTAATGGTTTGAGCTCGGGTTTGGGAGGTTTCTCTTCTCCCTGAAGGATTTTCAGAGGTTATATTATTCTCTCTGGTTCCTCTAGATCAGGCTAAACATCTTTAAAGATATCTTCTAGCTCTGATTTGAGACTCTCAGTCATATTGACCTCTTTTACCAGATAATCAATAATATCAATGCTCATGCAGTCATTTGGGGTGTTTGGATGCTACATAGCTTTGACAACATTCAACTTAAACTCATCCTCATTGACTCTCGGGGTTACTTCCCCTTTTTAGATGTCAATAAGGGTTCGGCCAGTTGCTAGGAACGGTCTTCCTAGAATGAGAGTTGCACTCTTGTGCTCCTCCATTTTCAGCACCACAAAGTCAGTGGGAAAGGAAAATAGCCCAACCTTGACAGTCATGTCTTCAATCACGTCTGATGGGTATTTAATGGAACCATCAGCAAGTTGGAGACATATCCGGGTTGGTTTGACTTCATCAGTCAATCCAAGTTTTTTTATAGTAGATGCAGGTATTAGGTTGATACTTGCCCCAATATCACATAGAGCTTGCTTGGTACAAGTACCTTCTAATGTGCATGGTATCATAAAGCTTCCGGGATCTTTAAGCTTCTCAGGTAAGCTTTTCAGAATGACTGCACTGCATTCTTCAGTGAGGTAAAATTTTTCAGTTTCCCTCCAATCCTTCTTATGACTTAAGATCTCTTAAATGAACTTAGCATAAGAGGGTATTTGCTCCAGTACCTCTGCAAATGGAATCTTTATTTCAAGAGTCCTGAGATAGTTTGCAAAGTGGGCAAATTGCTTATCCTGTTCTGCTTAAGTTTCTGAGGATAAGGCATTTTGGCTTTGTATTCATCAGGCTTAGTTGCTGTAAGTTTATTGCCTACAGATGTGGGTTGAGAAGCCTTTTTAGAGGGGTTGCTATCAGCACTTGTATGTGTCTGATCTCTCACTGGCATTTGAATGCCAGAGGTGGAAGCTGGAGTGCCGTTAGATGCCAACTCCTTACCTATTTCTGGCGTCTGAACGCCAGAACTGTGCTTTATTTGGGCGTTCAACGCCAATTCCTTGCTTGTTTCTGTCGTTGAACGCCAGGACTGAGCATGGGTTGGGCATTCAATGCCAGCTTCCCACCCATTTTCTGGCATTTGAGCACCAGATTTATTCCTCTCTGGGCTCTGACAATCCTCAGAGGGATTTTGGCTAGCAGTCTGTACATTTCTTGGCTTCCTGCTGCCTTGAAGTAAGGTATTTAATGTTTTCTCACTTCTTAATTGTACTGCTTGGCTCTCTTCTGTTATTTGTTCTGATAACTGCTGTTCTGTTTGCTTCAACTGCACTTCCATATTCATATTAGCCATTCTTGTTTCTTGCAATATTTCCTTGAATTTGGCTAGCTGTTTTGTTAGAAAATCTAATTGCTGATTGAATTCATTAGCTTGTTCTGCAGGACTGAGTTCAGTAGTTACTGTTTTAGCCTCTTTATTGATGGAAGGTTCACTGCTTAGGTACAGATGCTGATTTCTGGCAACTGTATCAATAAGCTCTTGAGCTTCTTCTATTGTCTTTCTCATGCATATAGATCCACCAGCTGAGTGGTCTAGAGAAGTCTGAGCTCTCTCTGTAAGCCCATAATAGAAGATGTCTAACTGCACCCACTATGAAAACATTTCAGAGGGGCATTTTCTCAGCATCTCTCTGTATCTCTCCCATGCATCATAAAGGGATTCATTATCTCCTTGTTTGAAGCCTTGGATGCTCAGCCTTAGCTGTGTCATCCATTTTGGAGGAAAATAGTGATTCAGGAAATTTTCTGACAGCTGTTTCCATGTCTTTATGCTGTCCTTAGGTTGGTTATTTAACCACCTCTTAGCTTGGTCTTTTAAAGAAAATGGAAACAGTAACAATCTGTAGACATCCTTATCTACTTCCTTATCATGTACTATGTCAGCAATTTGTAAAAATCGTCCCAGAAACTCTGTAGGTTCTTCCTGTGGAAGATCGGAATACTGGCAACTTTACTGCACCATGATAATGAGCTGAGGGTTCAACTCAAAACTACTAACTCCAATGGAGGGTATACATATACTACTCCCATATGAAGCAGTAGTAGGATTAGCATATGACCCCAGAGTCCTTCTGGACTATTCATTTCCACTTAAGCCCATAATGGACAAAGGGAGATGATGTGAATTTATTTTATTTATTTTATTATATATAAAAATTTCGAAATAATAATAATAAAATAAAATAAAATAAAGACTACAATAAAATTAAAAATAAATAAAAATAAAAAATAAAATAAAAAAAGAATTTAAAAATATTTATCAAGATTTTCGAAAAGGTGAGGAGAGAGAAAGTGGTTAGGATATTTTCGAAAAAGATATAATTTTTTTTTAAATCTTAAAAGGATAAGATTTTAAAAATTTTGAATTTGAAATCTGAATTTTTATATAAAAAAAATTCGAAAATATGGCTTAAAAATAGTTAGAAAAGATATTTTTTTTAATTTTGAATTTTATGATGAAAGAGAACAACATACAAAAGACAAAGAGTTATAAATTTTTAGATCTAATGCTCCTTGTTTTCGAAAATTTTGGAGGGAAAACACCAAGGAACACCAAACTTAAAAATTTTAAGATCAAAACACAAGAAAGACTCAAGAACACCTTGAAGAATTACAAGAACAACAAGAACACAAGAAAGAACACCAAACTTAAAATTTTTAGAAAATCAAAATAAATTTTCAAAAATTAAAGAAAATTAACATGAAAACACCAAACTTAAAGTTTGGCACAAGATTCAATCAAAGAAAAAATTATTTTTGAAAAAGATTTTAAAAAGAAGATACCCAATTACCAAGAACATAAACCAACGCTCTAGCCAACTGAGCTATAAATGTAACGTGTTTTAAAGAAGTATTTTAATAAATAAAAATAAAAATTTTTTGAAAACTAATATTTTTAACTTGCACAAGGAAAACACGAAAAATACACAAAATAAGAAAAACCAAAGATCAAACAAGAAAATTTGACAAGAACTATTTGAAGATCAAGGAAAAATAAAGAACATGCAACTCAAAAATTGAAAGACAAAGAAGAGCATGCAATTCTAGTAAAAAAGATAATTTTTTCCTAATCTAGGCAACAAGATTCACCGTCAGTTGTTCAAACTCAAACAATCCCCGGCAACGGCGCCAAAAACTTGCTGCACGAAAATTGCAATCACACTTTTACAATCCGCACAACTAACCAGCAAGTGCACTGGGTCGTCCAAGTAATACCTTACGTGAGTAAGGGTCGAATCCCACGGAGATTGTTGGTTTGAAGCAAGCTATGGTTATCTTATTATTCTTAGTCAGGATACCAACAATAGTGTTTTTCATGTTCAATTGTAAAAAGTGAAAGGGCATAAAATAAATAATTGTTACTCAATAATGGAGAATACGTTGGAGTTTTTGAGATGCTTTGTCTTCTGAATTTTTGTAACATAATGCTTCCTCACTTTCATAAATGCAAGGCTCCTTCCATGGCAAGCTGTATGTCGGGTGTCACCGTTGTCAATGGCTACTTCCCATCCTCTTAGTGAAAATGGTCCAAATGCTCTGTCACAACATAGCTAATCATCTGTTGGTTCTCGATCATGTCGGAATAAGATCCATTGATCCTTTTGCGTCTGTCACTACGCCCAACACTCGCGAGTTTGAAGTTCATCACAGTCATCCAATCCCAGAATCCTACTCGGAATACCACAGACAAGGTTTAGACTTTCCGGATCCTCATGAATGCCGCCAACAATTCTAGCTTATACCACGAAGATTCTAATTAAGGAATCTAAGAGATACTCATTCAATCTAATGCAGAACAGAGGTGGTTGTCAAGCACACGTTCATGGATTGAGGAAGGTGATGAGTGTCACGGATCATCACCTTCTTCATAGTGAAGCGTGAATGAACAGAAATAATTGCATTAATTCATCGAGACGCTGCAGAGCTCCTCACCCCCAACAATGGAGTTTAGAGACTCATGCCATCAAAGAGTATAAAATTCAGATCTAAAAATGTCATAAGGTACAAAATAAGTCTCTAAAAGTTGTTTAAATACTAAACTAGAAACCTAGGTTTACAGAAAATGAGTAAACTAAGATGGATAGTGCAGAAATCCACTTTTGGGGCCCACTTGGTGTGTGCTGGGGCTGAGACTTAAGCTTCTCACATGCCTGGGCTATTTCTGGAGTTGAACGCTAGGTTGTAACCTGTTTCTGGCGTTGAACTCTGATATGACCAGTAAACATCGGTTACACATTATAGCTCGGTTACACTTGAGACCCGATCATAACCGACGATTTCATAATAAGCCACGAAGCGTCCTAAATCAATAACGTCGGATTCACAATTAATCCTCTTCCTAGACGTTATATCTCAAGAAAAACGGCCGACCTTTCCCGTTAATATAAAGCAGACGAAAGACCAGAAAAAGGTATGTCACTTTCAAAAAGTACAATTTATTATTCACCCAATTCTGACTTGAGCGTTGGAGTGCCTTTGCAGGTACCCTCCCCCGCCGATCATTCACCACCGACGTATACCTTGCTTCGCGTTGGGAGTCAGCCGACCTCAGTGGAAGACGAGCTATACCTCGGGAGAATCAGGCAAGAACATTTGGCGCCCACCGTGAGGCCGAATAAATTTGAAATTCCATTCATAAAGGTCCCAAAAACACCCTTAAAATACAACCATGGCTGACGCCCCTCCCCCTACCCCATCCGAGCTCCTGCGGATGGTGACCGAGCTTCAACAAGCAAATCAACAAATGGCGGAGGAAAATCGAAGAATGCAAGATCAAATTGCGCAATTAGTTAATGCTCGGCTGGAGCACAACAATGATCGTCATAACCGAGAAGAAAATCATGAACGTCGATCAATACCAACCCATGTTTCTGAAACACCCCAACGGGAGGAAGAGGAGGCCCACCAAACAGAAGAGGCCCAACCAGAGGCTGAGGAGGAAGAGCGCAACAATTCTGCCGGCCCGTTTACGGCCGACATCATGAATTTCCAACTTCCCAGACAGTTCACCCTGCTGACAACTTTGACCCCATACGATGGATTAGGAGATCCAAAGCAGCATATTAAAAAATTTCGATCTATTATGATTGTTAACGGTGCATCTGACCCTATTATGTGTTGTTGTTTTCCATCCTTTTTAGATGGTCCTGCACTTGACTGGTTTTGCTCTTTGCCTGCAGATTCAATATCCCGTTTTCAGGAATTGGCGAAGCAATTCGAAGATCACTTTGCGGCCTCTGCTATATACCTGCACGATTCTGACTACCTGACGACCATCAAACAGGGCCCACAAGAGAGCCTGAAGGACTATATAACTTGTTTCACAAAGGTCGCCATGAGGATCCCCGATCTTCATCCTGAAGTCCATCTCCATGCAATTAAGAGCGGCCTTCATCCGGGCAAATTTCAGGAGACAATAGCGGTGAGCAAGCCGAAAACTTTGGCAGAATTCCGTGAAAATGCAAAGGGACAGATAGACGTTGAAGAGCTTCGCCAAGCCCGCAAAACAGAAAAGTCAGTCACTGCCAAGGATGATGATAAACCTCGGGATAACAAGAAAACCTTCAAGCCCGTCCCCCGGTATGAGTCATACACAGTCTTCAACACAAAGAGGGATGACATTATCAAAGAAATACTTAACTCCAAATTAATCAAACCCCCTCGTAAACCCGACGCCTACCCAGAATCCAAAACTGTTGATAAATCCAAATTCTGTACTTTTCATCAAAAGCACGGTCACACAACTGATGAATGTGTGATCGCCAAAGACCTCCTGGAACGCCTCGCAAGACAAGGTCACCTTGATAAGTTTATCGCAGGATGAATGCAGAAGACTATTACGTCGGCCTCCGACCCCTCAACAGCAAGCCCCTCTTCAAAGGAAAATGATAAGGCACCCATTCAACCAAGAGGAATCATCAATTGTATCTCAGGAGGATATGCAGGAGGCGGACATACAAGCTCGGCTCGAAAAAGAACCTATAGAGCCATGTTGGCCGTCACAGATGCCCTCAAAATATCTCAGCCGACTCACGATTTCCCGGAAATGACTTTCTGTTCAACCGACTTTAATCAGAAAGATTTGAATTATGACGACCCGGTGGTAATTTCTGTTCAGTTAGGAGACCTAATAGTCCGCAAAGTACTCCTCGACCCCGGAAGTAGCGCAGATGTATTATTCTTTACTACATTTGAGAAAATGAAGCTGAGTAACAACATCTTGCAACCATACCACGGAGACTTGGTCGGATTTTCTGGAGAACGCATCCCCGTTCTCGGTTCCGTGTGGTTACAAACCACACTCGGTGAGCAACCATTATTTAAGACACAAGACATTCAATATCTTGTTGTCGACTGTTTTAGTCCTTATAATCTCATACTAGGTAGACCATTTTTAAATCGATTTGCGGCAATTGTATCTACAGTTTATCTTTGCGTGAAGTTTCCTGTGCAGGATAATTTAGTAGCAACAATCCACGGGGATCTCCATGAAGCTCGCCAATGCTACAACACAAGCTTGAAGCCTATCAGAAGGAGCAACATACCACAGGTCAACTCCATACAGCCCGACCAGCCGAGGTTGGCAGAAATAGATCCAAGAGCCGATTTTGAAGATCGACCTATGCCAAACGAGGACTTAACAATGGTCCCCCTAACAGAAGATCCCATGAAATTCACCTTTGTTGGGACATCAACGAACACCGAAGAAAGAGAAGCACTCATAGCATTTCTGCGTGAAAACGCCGATTTATTTGCTTGGACCCCTGCAGATATGCCCGGAATACATCCCTCCGTTATCACACATAAATTAGCAATCAGTCTAGGGGCCCGCCCAATCTCACAAAGGAAAAGAAACCTCGGAACAGAGAAGAGCCTTGCATGCCTTGCCGAGGTTACAAAGCTCATTGCGGCCAATTTCATTCGCGAGATCAGGTTCACAACATGGCTCGCTAATGTTGTAATGGTAAAAAAGAATAACGGTAAGTGGCGCATGTGTGTCGATTTTCAAAATCATTCAAAATCATTTCTCCTATGAAAAACATTCAAAATCATTTCTCCTATGAAAAACACGATCAGAACGGTTGCATGGCAGTAATTCCACACGGAAACCAGATTTCACTACCCTAGCTACATTAACCTTACTAACACTATCCCTATCAACAAACAAAGAGGCTCTTATTTTCACATCATCATCAACCCAGTCATACGATTCGCCATTATCAAACTTGGGCAAAGATTTTCCTTTCTTCTCACTTATGGCTTCTGATGAACTCAGGAAAAAGAAAGAAGGGATTAAACGAAGAGAAGAGATCTTGCTACTAACCTTGGGTGCTCATGGTGTTTAAAAGCTTCTGAAAATATAAACTTCCAAAGTAATAACAATAGCCAAAATGGTGAACCGTCCAGTTACTTAAATCCTCCTCAATTTATGATAAAAATCAAAACCATTAAATGAGGTACAATACCAACGGTTAAAACTAAGCTTTGGAACTCAAACCTATCTAGAAAAATTAATAAAACAATAATTAAAGGTTTTACACCTATCGAGACTTGGGTAATAATTACAATAGCTAATCTATTCAGTTACCTACCACTAACTTTAAAGAGAGCTATGTTGACCTGGGGGCACAAGTGTACCGACCTATTACTCACTCATTATAAAAGCTCAACCTATCTCTTTAAAAGTCAGGTCAAGCTTGGGGGCTGTGATATGACCAGTAAACATCGGTTACACATTATAGCTCGGTTACACTTGAGACCCGATCATAACCGACGATTTCATAATAAGCCATGAAGCGTCCTAAATCAATAACGTCGGATTCGCAATTAATCCTCTTCCTAGACGTTATATCTCAAGAAAAACAGTCGACCTTTCTCGTTAATATAAAGCAGACGAAAGACCAGAAAAAGGTATGTCACTTTCAAAAGTACAATTTATTATTCACCCAATTCTGACTTGAGCGTTGGAGTGCCTTTGCAGGTACCCTCCCCCGCCGATCATTCACCACCGACGTATACCTTGCTTCGCGTTGGGAGTTAGCCGACCTCAGTGGAAGACGAGCTATACCTCGGGAGAATCAGGCAAGAACAAACTCCAACTTGCAACCTGTTTCTGGCGCTGAATGCCAAACTGCAACATTGAACTGGAGTTGAACGCCAGTTTATGTCATCTATCTTCGTGCAAAGTATGGACTATTAAATACTGCTGGAAAGCCCTGGATGTCTACTTTCCAACCCAATTGAGAGCGCGCCAATTGGACTCTTGTAGCTCCAAAAAATTCATCCCGAGTGCAGGGAGGTTAGAATCCAACAGCATCAGCAGTTCTTTTTCAGCCTAAATCAGATTTTTGCTCAGCTCCCTCAATTTCAGCCAGAAAATACCTGAAATTACAGAAAAATACACAAATTCATAGTAAAGTCCAGAAATATGAATTTTGCCTAAAAACTTATAAAATTACACTAAAAACTAACTAAAACATACTAAAATCTACATGAAATTACCCTCAAAAAGTGTATAAAATATCCGCTCATCACTCGTCCTTGAGCAAAAGAAGAAAGAAAGAAGGGGAAGAAGACAAAAATAGAGGAGATGGAGGGAGGTATGTGGTTCGGCCAAGGGGTAAAAGTAGTGTTGGTAATGTGTAAAAATGAAGGAGTGTGGAGGGGTTTATATAGGAGTGGGGGGAAGAGGTAGGTTCGTGTATTTGGGGTTGAGTTTGGGAGGGAAAAGTGTTTAAATTTGAAAATTGAGGTAGGTGGGGTTATGGGTAGAGTGTTATAGGGATGTATGAGGGGGAGAGAGAGAGAGGTGGGGTAGGTGGGGAACCTATGGGGTCCACAGATCCTGAGGTGTCAAGGATTTCTCATCTCTGCACCATTTAGGCGTGCAAAATGCCCTTAGAATGCAATTCTGGCATTTAATGCCAAACTGCTACCTGTTTCGGCGTTAATAGCCAGCTTTTACACCTTTCCTGGCATTTAACGCCAGCTTGGTGCCCTGTTCTGGCATTAAACGCCCATAATGGTGCCAGACTGGGCATTTAACGCCCATCCTGCTACCCTTACTGGCGTTTAATGCTATTTTTGAATTTGCTTTGATTATTGCAGTTGTTTTTGTGACTCCACATGATCATCAACCTAAAGAAAATATAAAATAATAATGGAAAATGGAAATTTAACATAGATAAATAAAAATTGGGTTGCCTCCCAATAAGTGCTTCTTTAATGTCAATAGGTTTACAGTGGGCTCTCATGGAGCCTCACAGATAATCAGAGCATGGTTGTGGCCTCTCAACACCAAACTTAGAGTTTGGTTGTGGCCTCCCAACACCAAACATAGAGTTTGAATGTGGGGCCTTTATTTGACTATGTATTGAGAGAAGCTTTTCATGCTTCTTCTCCATGTGTACAGAAGGAGAACCTTGAGTCTTGAATACAAGGTAGTCCTTATTTAATTGAAGGACTAACTCTCCTCTGTTAACATCAATCACAGCTTTTGTTGTGGCTAGGAAAGGTCTGCCAAGGATGATAGATTCATCCTCATCCTTCACAGTATCTAGGATGATGAAATCAACAAGGATGTAAAGGACTTCAACCTTCACTAATACGTCCTCTACTAGTCCGTAAGCCTGTTTCAATGATTTGTCTGCCATCTCTAGTGAGATTCTTGCAGCTTGTACCTCAAAGATTCCTAGTTTTTCCATTACAGAGAGTGGCATAAGGTTAATACCTGACCCTAGGTCACACAAAGCCTTCTCAAAGATTCCTAGTTTTTCCATTACCAGGATCCTATTTTTTTTGAGGTAAAGTTTGCTGAATCCAGGTATTCAGTTCATTAATGAGCAATGGAGGTTCATCCTCCCAAGTCTCATTACCGAATAGCTTGGTATTTAGCTTCATGATTACTCCTAAATACTAGGCAACTTGCCCTTCAGAAATGTCTTCATCTTCTTCAGAAGATGAATAGTCATCAGAGCTCATGAATGGTAATAGAAAGTTCAATAGAATCTCTATGGTCTTTGTATGAGCCTCAAATTCCTGTTGTTCCTCATTGAGGTACTCTATAATGGCCAGTGGACGTTCCCTGAGGTCTTCCTCACTGGGAATCACTACCTTTTCACTCTCTCCAGGTTTAGTAATGTTGGTCACAGTTATGACCTTGCACTCTCTTTTGGGATTCTCTTCTGTATTGCATGGGAGAGTGCTAGGAGGAGTTTCAGTAACCCTTTTACTCAGCTGACCCACGTGTGCCTCCAAGTTTCTGATGGAGGACCTTGTTTCATTCATGAAACTGAGAGTGGCCTTAGATAGATCAGAGACTGTATTTGCTAAGCTAGATGGGTTCTGCTCAGAATTCTCTGTCTGTTGCTGAGAGGATGATGGAAAAGGCTTGCCATTGCTAAACCTATTTCTTCCACCATTATTATTGTTAAAGCCTTGTTGAGGCTTTTGTTGATCCTTCCATGAGAAATTTGAATGATTTCTCCATGAGGGATTATAGGTGTTTCCATAGGCTTCACCCATGTAATTCACCTCTGCCATTGCAGGGTTCTTAGGATCATAAGCTTCTTCTTCAGAAATGCTTCTTTAGTACTGTTGGATGCATTTTGCAATCCATTCAGACTCTGAGAAATTATATTGACTTGCTGAGTCAACATTTTGTTCGGAGCCAATATGGCATTCAGAGCATCAATTTTAAGAACTCCCTTCCTCTGAGGCGTCCCATTACACACAGGATTCCTTTCAGAGGTGTACATGAACTGGTTATTTGCAACCATTTCAATGAGTTCCTGAGCTTCTGCAGGCGTTTTCTTCAGGTGAATAGATCCACCTGCAGAATGGTCCAATGACATCTTAGACAATTCAGATAGACCATCACAGAATATATCCAGGATGGTCCATTATGAGAGCATGTCAGAAGGACACTTTTTGGTCAATTGCTTGTATCTTTTACAAAGTTCATAGAGGGATTCACCTTCTTTCTGCCTGAAGGTTTGAACATCCACTCTAAGCTTGCTCAGCTTTTGAGGAAGAAAGAATTTGGCTAAGAAACCCGTGACCAGCTTATCCCAAGAGTTTAGGCTATCTCTAGGTTAAGAGTCCAACCATATTCTAGCTCTGTCTCTTATAGCAAAAGGGAAAAGCATAATCTTATAGACTTCGGGATCAACTCCATTGGTCTTAATAGTATCACAGATCTGCAAGAATTCAGTTAAGAACTAAAAAGGATCTTCTGATGGAAGTCCATAAAACTTGCAATTCTGTTGCATCAGAGAAACTAATTGAGGCTTAAGCTCAAAATTCTTTGCTCCAATGGCAGGGATTGAGATGCTTCTTCCATGGAAATTGGAAGTTGGTGTAGTAAAATCACCAAGCACCTTCTTTGCATTGTTATTATTGTTGGGTTCAGCTATTACTTCTTTTTCGATATTCTCAATAAGGTTTTCGCTGGGTTGTTGTGCTTTAGCTTCTTTTAACTTCTTCTACAGAGTCCTTTCAGGTTCATGTTCAACTTCAACAAGAATGTTCTTGTCCTTCCTCCTGCTCATATAAAAAAGAAGAGAACAAAAAAGAAGAGGAATCCTCTATGTCACAGTATAGAGCTTTAAGGTGTCAGAGGAAAATAAGAATATAAGGGTGAGGTAGATAGAGGCAAATTCGAACATATAAGGAATGAGAGAGTCCGAATTGCTAGTAGAGGGGGAGTGTTAGTGATTAAATAGAAAGAGATGAGAGAGAGGTAATTTTCAAAAATTAAATCAAAATTTAAAATAATTAGTTAATTAAAAATCATTTTGAAAAAGGGTTAATGGTTTTCGAAAATCAAAAGTGAGAAAGTGATTAGGTGGTTTTGAAAAAGATAAGAAATAGTAAGTTTTGAAAAGATAAGAAGTTAGAAAAAGATATGATTGAAAAGATATGATTGAAAAAAATTTGATTTTTTAAAAAGATATGATTGAAAAGATATGGTTGAAAAAGATTTGATATTTTTTTTAAAATTTATGACTTACTAACAAGAAATTAAAAGATATGATTCTAAAATTCAAATATTGAACCTTTCTTAACAAGAAAGCAACAAACTTGAAATTTTTGAATCAAAACATTAATTGTTAGTATTAATTTCGAAAAAGATGAGGTAAAAATAGGAAAAAGATTTTGAAAAGTTTTCAAAAAGATTTTTGAAAATTTTGGAAAAACAAAGGAAAAAATGAAAAATATTTGATTATGAAAAAGATTTTGAAAAGATAAATTTTTGAGATTGAAATCTTGACTTGACTAACAAAAAACAACTTATTTTAAAAATTTTGACTAAGTCAACCCAAAGATTTCGAAATTTATGAGTGAAATAAGGAAAAGATATTTTTTTATTTTTTTTAATTTAATGAGGAAAGAGAAAAACCACAAAATGACTCAACACATAAAAATTTTGGATTAAAACAAATGATGCATGCAAGAACACTATGAATGTCAAGATGAACACCAAGAACACTTTGAAGATCATGATGAACATAAAGAACTTATTTTTGAAAAAATTTCAAGAAAAGAAAAACATGCAAGACACCAAACTTAGATATTTTTCATATTTAGACACTGATAAATTAAAAATGCATATGAAAAATAAGAAAAGACACAAAACAAGAAAATATGAAGATCAATGATGCCAGGGCATCTTGGCCAGTTTCACTGACCTTTTCTATACTGTTTTAGGGTAGTTTCATGCATTTTCTTAGTAAATAAGCAATTTTTGGGTAAAAATACACTTACATCTTGATTCAAGCAAACATTGTGAACTTTACATGATTTCATGAGAATTATGCATGAATTGAATGATAAAATGGAGGATGTATAATCTCATGACTTGGAACAAAGCTTTGATGCACCCTTTTTGTTTAATTTCAGGAAAAAGGAAGCAAAGAAAAGTCACGTTAGCCACCACGTTAGTCTCACTAACCTGACCACCAACGTGGAATGGGAGCAAGCTTGCAGCGTTAGTAGAAACGTTATCACCAATAATGCCTTCGAAAGCCATCATAACCCACGTTAGTTGCCACATTAGTTACATTAACGTGGGAACTAACATGGAAGGAAAGGGAAGCTCCAATGTTAGTGGTAAAAGTAAACACCACTAACATTCCAAAAGGCCACACATAGCCACGTTAAGAGTCACGTTAATTCAAGTAACATGAACTCTAACATGGAATAAAGAAGAGATTGCCAACGTTAGTTACACTCACCATTGTCACTAACACTTGATCAGGCCAAGATTGCCTACGTTAGTGGTCACGTTAAGACCACTACCGTGAATGGTAACATGGAGCAATGAATGATGGGCCAACGTTAGTAACACTAACCTTTGTCACTAACGTTGGAGATGGCAAGCACAACCACGTTAGTGGTCACGTTAATGCCATTAAGGCGAGGCACTAACGTGGAAAGAAGGGGCATTTTGAAGCGTTAGTGATAACGGTGAGTGTCATTAACGCCCTCGAGCTTCAGCATGCCCACATTAAGGGACACGTTAGTTACACTAACGTGGATCATTAACGTGGGAAAAAGGGACAAGGAGTAGCGTTATTGGTAAAAGTGAGTGCCAATAACGCTTGCGAAGGGCTAAGAGGCTACGTTAGTAGTCACGTTAGTACCACTAACGTTGAAGTTAATGTGGATCAACTAGTTTGGAATGTTAGTGACAAAGTTATCGTCACTAACGCTTTCAAACCCAAGTTTACACCTAACGTTAATGCCACTAACGTCCTAACTAACGTCCTACCATGCCTGACTCACATTCTTTCTGCAAGCAAAGCTGAACCCACTGAAGACTGTAACTGCTTCAACTAAAGATCAAGGGCCCATATCCAAGACTTGAAGAGCTAACTAGATGATCAGAAGAGTAGTATATATAGGAAGTAGTTTTGAATTAGAAAGGAGGCCGGGCATTATTGTAACTAAATTCTGTATATTTACTTTTCTGCAAATTCTAGTTTACTGGAGAATGCACTCTTCTCTATGATCTTTCATTTTCAGAGCTGTGAACAACTAAACATCTTTTCATTGGGTTAGGGAGCTCTGTTGTAATTTGATGGATCAATTATAGTTCTCATTCTTCTTCCTCTTTTTTTTCTCTTGATTTACTAAAAAGCTTTCGATCTTAAATCAATTGGTTATTTGTCTTGGAAAAGAAACTCTCCATAATTGGATCTCCTCTGAGCCTTGGAAAAGGGATGAGGAGATCATGTTAGAATTGCTTTCTCATGTTGGACCAAATTGGGGTTTGGATGGATATAGTGACATATAATCCTACCAACACTTTGATTTGGAAATACATGTGTTATAATCAGTGACCATACTTCATCTCTTCCCATAAGCAATTAAATCAAGGAATTGGACAATTGTTCAAGCTTAGAGAGATTGGGTTTCCGAGGAATTGGGATCCAATCACTTAACATTGCCAAGAAGATCAATAAATGCATTGATTGAGGAAGAGATGAGAATGAAATTGATCCGGAGAATGCAACATCTCTTAAGCCCAATGAATCCCCCATTTCTGATCTTACCCATTCTCTTTACCTTCTACCATTTACTTTTATGTTCATCTCCCCAAATCCCCATGTAAGAATCTGCAATTTACTTTCTCCAATTTACATTCCGCCATTTATTTCTAGCATTTACATTTTCTGTCATTTGCTTTCCCGCCATTTAATTTTCTACAATTATCAACTCAATTTCTGCTTAGCTCAACTAGAACATTCCTCCAATTAAAGTTGCTAGACCAATCAATCCCTGTGGGATTGACCTCACTCTATTGTGAGTTTTTACTTGACGATAAATCGGTATACTCGTCGAAGGGAAATTTGTTGAGAGACAAGTTTTTGTGCATCAAGTTTACGGTGCCATTGCTGGGGATTGATTTTGTATCGACAATGATTAAGTTGGAGGATAACTAGATTGAGCAATTTTCTTTCTTTTGATTATTTCATCTTAGTCATTTACTTCCAGTTTAGCTATTTCATTTCCTTTTTCTTTCTTCTTCGTCTATTTACCTTGCTATCTACAATTTAGTTCACTAACCCGCTAACTGTTTGATACATTGCACCACTCACACTAACAGCCATTCTAACAAGAGTAATTTCTACATTTATTTTCTTTCTTCCTTTTTGCTTTGTTGGTTGTATGACAAGTAGAAGAAGCAGAGCTTCAACTTCCTTTGATTCTGAACCTGAGAGGACCTTCCTTAGATTAAAGATGGAAGCAAGAGGGAAGAAAGTCGTTGGTGCTGAGGAAGAGGAGGAGTATTTTGAAACAGACATAGAGGAGAATATGGAGAACCACCATGAAGAAGAAGCTCACAACCATGCCAGAGAAGGCCCAGTGAATCATGCTAGGCAAGAGAGAAGAGTTCTAGGCTCTTACATCAACCCAAACCCAGGAATTTGTGGAAGTAGCATTCAAAAGCCAATCATACATGCTAATAACTTTGAACTAAAGCCCCAGCTCATCACCCTCGTTCAGAACAACTGTGCATTCGGAGGAAGTGCCTAAGGATATGTGATACTGTGAAGTCTAATGGTGTTCATCCTGACACCTATAGACTGCTTTTGTTCCCTTTTCACTCAGGGATGAAGCATCTAAATGGCTAGAATCTTTCCTGAAGGAGAGTTTAACAACGTGGGAAGATGTGGTGAACAAATTCTTGGCAAGATTCTACCCTCCTCAAAGAATCAACAGGTTGAGAGCTGAGGTACAAACCTTCAGGCAACAAGATGGTGAAACTCTCTATGAGGCATGGGAGAGGTTTAAGGACTTAACAAGAAGGTGCCCACCAGACATGTTCAATGAATGGGTGCAACTACACATTTTCTATGAGGGTCTTTCTTATGAATCAAAGAAGGCAGTAGACCACTCATCCGGGGGATCTCTAAACAAGAAAAAGACCATTGAAGAAGCCATAGATGTCATCGATACTGTAGCTGAGAATGACTACTTCTATGCTTCTGAAAGGAGCAACACTCAAGGAGTGATGGAGCTAAACCATATGGATGCACTACTAGCTCAAAACAAGATGATCACCAAGCAGTTAGCTGACCTTACCAAGAAGATGGAAGGGAACCAAGTTGCAGCAGTCACCACTTCATCATCAACTCAAGAAGGAGTAAATACAGAGGCAGAGAGTGACTGGGAATAAGCCAACTATATTGGGAACTAACCTAGGTCAGCCCATGATCTATACCCTAAAACTTATAATCCTGGTTGGAAGAACCACCCAAACTTTGGATGGCAAAATCAACAAGATCAAGGCTAAGATCAGAGACGTCACAACCCCAACAACAATGCAACTCACCAACATTCCACACAGAGATTATATCAATACCCACCCACCAGTACCTCTCAACATCCATATCAAAACCACAGTGGCCCTTCTCACCCCTCATACCTCAATTCACCATCACCATCCGAAGATAGACTCTCCAGAATTGAGACTCTACTTGAAGGTATACGCAAGGAAGTCCAAGACAACAGAGTGTTCAAGGATGAAGTGTGAGCTAATATCAAAAACCAGGGAGGCACCATCAAGAGGCTGGAGTCTCAAGTGGGATATCTCTCTCAACAGATTTTCAAGCCTACTGATAGCTTCCTAAGTGACACAGAGAAAAACGCGAGAGGTATAGCAAAGAAGGTAAGATGGAAAGAATGCAAGATGGTCACTATAAGTGATGAGGGGAGTGTGGAAGAACTGAACAAACTATTAGAACACTCTCAAGATATTCCAGTAGAGAAGCAAGAAGAGAGTGACCAAGAAACCAATCCCACACAAAAGAAGGAGCTAAGGGAGAAGGAGATTCTGAACCCATATGCAACTTTTCCCCAAAGACTCAAGGGGGTGTAGAAATTAGAGTGTACTCGAAGTTCCTCGACATGTTTGCATCTCTCCATGTAAACAAACCATTCATCAAGGCTCTCCAACAAATGCCTTCACACATTAAGTGTATGAAAGAGCTGTTGATCAAGAAAAATTCACTAAAGGAAGGGTAAAAATAGTGATGAATAAGGAGTGCAGTGCTCTCATTCAAACAGAGTTGCCTACAGAAAGGAAGGACCCATGGAGTTTTTACATCCGTTGTGCTATAGGAGAAATAAGGACTGATAAGGGACTCTGTGACCTAGGAGCAAGCATCAACTTAATGCCTTTATCCCTCATGAAGAAGCTTCAAATCAATGAGCTAATGCCCACGGATGTAATCATCAAGTTGGCTGACAAAACTCAAAAACAAGCAATAGGAGTGGTTGAAAACATGTTGGTGAAGGTTGGGAACTACTTCCTTCCTATAGACTTTGTTATCTTGGAGATGGAAGAGAGTCACCTCCATCCAATCATATTGGGAAGACCATTCCTAGCCACAGCCAGAGCACTTATAGATGTGGAGCGAGGAGAGCTAATACTGAGGATACATGATGAACAATTTATCTCCAATGTTTTCAAACCCTCATAAGAAGCAGATCAAGAAAACATGGAATTAAGGGAAGATCACAATAAGGCATTGGTGGAAGAAACAAGCATAGAAGCATAAATAATACACCTGAAAATCCCTTTGGTTGACAAACAATACAGTCAGAAGGCACAACAGCTAGGGAAACACAAGAGGAGCTAAACCCACCGGAGTCATATGAAACCAGCAACAAAATTTCCCTGGAAAAAAAGGCCTCAAGGAGCAGGGTAGCGTTAAAAGAAACAAGGAAGAAGGCACCAAGGGGATAGAGGAACAAGAAGATCCCTACAGAGGATTTCTTTCAAGGGATGAAGTAATCTCTACTCATTTCCCATCTATCCCACCTCATCTCCCCACCATTCCATCTTAGCTACCTCAAGTGTACACCATCAGCGGAATTCTCTCCTTGGAACATGTGGAGTCTCTTTATAAAGCCAACGGAGATAGATTTACTGTGAGAGGGAAAGATTTGAGGCATCACCAACCACCCTGACAATGGCCAAACGTCAAGCTAATGATGCTAAAGAAGCGCTTCATGAGAGGTAACCCATGTTTTATTTCCTTTCTTTTAGACCTTTAATAGTTGTTAATAAAGCAAGGTTCATGAATTCTAAATCAACCTTGACAAACACTTAGATGAACCCTTGTATGCAACATATACTGAACAACAAGCTTGGTGTTCAAGGCACACTAAAAGGGCATGAACACAATTCATATCATGTCAATCTTAGAGCCTTAATCAACTCTTTCTACACTACATGCTCACAAACTAAGTTTGGTGTCACCAATGTTACATACATGAACACTCAATCAGTCGGTTGGGTTGCATTCATGAATAGCATTTAGTTATTTAAAAAATAATTTAAAAAGTAGTTATTCCACTCTCTAACTTTTGCCGCCACCATTCAACCTCATTTTTTTATCTTGTAGGAGAAATGAAGGGAAGATTGGATGAAATTGATGGGACAAAAGAAGAAGGGGGTTCAGCCACTTCACAAAGGATGGATCGTCAAGAAGAACTACTATCTAATTGGATGAATCAACAAGGGGAGTGGCAGAAACAACAAATAGAGTAGCAACGGGAACATTACTCCCAGCTCACCCAAGCCATCAATCAAGTAACTGAAAGGCAAGAGCGTCAAGATAAACGCCTTCAAGAACTCAACCAACGTTAGTTAGCTCATATGAAAGCATTCAATAAGTTCAACGTGCTTAATGAAGGACGGCAACTACACAGGGAAGAATTTAACATAAACACTCAGGCCAAGTTGACATATGTGGCTGGGCATATGCATAATTTGCACTCTGCTATCCCAAGGTATGATACAGTTCACAAAGACCTAACAGAACAAGAGGAGGGGAAGGTGAAACAACAGAAGGAAGCATTGAAGAAGAAGATGGAAGATGCTGGCTTCTGGAAAAAGTTGAGCGGGAAGCGTAAAGGAAATGGGGATTCGAGCAATCAAGAAGGATCCAAAGACAAAGGAAACAAAGGGACATGAGCATCCCCAAAAGTAAAAGGTGGTGGAGTTTCCTTTTTGTTCTAACTTTTTCAAGTTTAAATAAGGAAAATCATGTATGAAATAGAACATGCTTCCATAGTAGCTTAGGATTTTTCAATTCTGTCTTTAAGATTTCATTGCTTAGGTCTATGTATGCTGATGGTGTTTTTGTGGAAAAACGAATTTTCCAAACACATAGATCTAACCGGCAAGTGTACCGGGTCGCATCAAGTAGTAATAACTCACTTAGAGTGAGGTCGATCCCACAGGGATTGATGGATCAAGCAATTTTAGTGGGTGATTAGTTTAGTCAAGCTAACATTGAGTGAATTGTGTGAAATTGTAGCTAACAGAAAGTAAATGACAATGAATTTAAAGTTGCAGAATGTAAATTGGCAAGTAACTTAAAGAGCAAGAAATGTAAATTTCAAGAATCTTAAATGACAAGAAATATAAATTGCATCAAATATAAAGGAGAGTGGGTGCTGGAATTTCAGAAATTAAACAAGAGAAAGTAAATTGCAATAAACAGAAGAACTAAAGATGAATTGAATTGCAGTAGATCTTAAGAAAAAGAGTAAAATGCCTTGAAGAATTTAAAAACAGAAAAGCAATGCTTAATTTGCAGCAATTAAAAGGATGTTGAAGATCTCAGGAGTGGAAGAGACTAGAAAACAAGTCTAGATCTCAAGTCCTTCCTTGATCCAATAAGAGAGAAGTTGCAGAAAATTAAAAGAACAGATTGCAGAAGAAGAAGATTTAAAACAGCAAATGAAAATTGAGTTATGCAGTAAGAGAACAAGATGAATCTCAAATCAGGAATGAAACAGAATTCCTTCCTTCCCAATCCAAAATTCCAAAACAGCAATCAAAACTAAGAGAGAGAGAGAGCTCTCAAATCCTAATACTCCCTAGTGTGCTAGCCTCCTTCCCCCGAGCTCTAATTGATGCCTTTATATAGGCTTTACAAAATAAAAAATGAAAATAAAATGAAATTGAAATTAAAAACAAATTCACAAAAAATGAAATTCCTAATCTAGCTTCTCTATGTGCCTTTGAGTCATGTTGAGTGGGCTTTTGCTTGCTTTGGATTTAAGGGAGAATGGGTCTTGGATGGCCTTGATTCAATTTGGTGAGGAATTGAATTTATATGAAATTGAATTTTTGGCCCATGATTATTTGCTCCCAGGAGGCTGCCCTGCCCTTGTAGAGGGCAGGGCAGAAAATTGATGCGTGGTGCGGGCGTGGTGCGGGCTTGGTGTGTGAAGATGCTGCCCTGCCCTTGTGGAGGGCAGGGCAATGTTGCCTTGCATGTGTGTCTTGCGCACTCTCTTCCTTGGACCGTGTCATGATGCGCTCCTCACTCCCCTTAGGTGCTTGGTTCGAAACTTGGTGAAAGCACTTGAGGAGCAATTTTTCCTTGATTTTCCATGAAGAGCACGACATTGCCCTGCTCTCCAAGAGGGCAGGGCAGAAAATTGAGCGCCACTTTGTTTTGGAGTGAGGCTCCAGCTTCGAGCCTTGGTGGAAGCATTTTGGTTTATTTTCGCTTGTTTTTGGCCCTTAAAGATGCCTTTCGTTCCTGCCACAATTTTATGCCAAATATGGATTTCTATATATCGTTGGAAAGCTCTGATTGTCAGCTTTCCAATGCAACTAGAAGCACATCAATTGGACATCTGTAGCTCAAGTTATAGCCCTTTGAAGGAGGCATGGTCATGCTGTGAGCGCCCAGATTTTACCTTAGCGAAAATTTGCTTCCAACCTCACTTTGTTTCATCATGATATTGCCCTGCCCTTGGCAAGAGCAGGGCAGTGTGCGCTGATTGCTTATTCACCTTTGATTTGGTCATGGGCCACGCTTTTAAAAGCGTGGCCTAAGGCTCCAAAGTGTGCTCCAACTTCAAAGTGTGTCCCAAAGCTCTTTTTTTCTCATTTTTTTGTGCTTCTTTGCTTCTTTTTTTTCTTATTTCCTACAAGATTTATAAAATTAAAAGATCAAGGAAATCTTCCAATTAAGCATAAAAGAATGCAATATTTAAGCACTATTCATCAATTTCTTGTATGAAAAAGCATAGAAAAATAGGTATATGATGACATGTCATCATATGCTGGTCTAAGTTCCCGGTTTTCATTTTCATCCTACTTAAATATATGCTTGTCCTTTAAGCTAAATAAAAGAAAATGTTATAAAAAACCAAAGCGGGGTTCATCTTGTGAAGTAAGTCCTCAATGTTTGTGGTGTGGTAATTGATTAGCTAAGTTGGTTCACCAACAAGGTATACAAGCAACTAGATGTTCTGAATCATATGCTTGAAGCACATTCTATGAGACTAGCTAAACAACAAGATCCTAATAAGAAAAAGGAAAAGAACAGTGAGAGTTTGAAAAAGAAAGAAAAAGAATAAGAAATAAGGCTAGGCACCAAGGGTTTAAATCTTGAGGCATGTGTCTGTGGTGTTCTTGTGCAAAGGATCTGCTTGGATGAATAAGTTCTAAGGAGTGCTTCATCACTTGGTAACTTGGGTTAACTAACCCAGGAATATCAGCTGAACATCCACTATCAAGAGCAACCTTGCTACAAAACACTTAGTAACCCAAAGAGGTGCTGGACACCAAGGCATAAAGAAAAGAAAATAACGAACCATATGCCTGTGGTGTGCATGTATGAGGGAGAGAGACTTGATGGAGTAGGTCCTTAGGGGTGTCTCAACACCTAGCACCTTGAACCAACTGGTTCGGGAGTGTTGGCTGAAAGCTTATCTTAAAGAGTCACCCCCTCACAAAGCGCTTAGCCTAAAAGAATGCAATAAACCATGAAAAGAAAGGGGAGATCAATGAATAAGGATCTCATAGGATGCAATCAAGTGAGTATTCAAGAGCATGATGAGGACCTGAAAACCAGTAAAGGAATGAACCTAAGTTGCTATGCATGAAACCCCATAAACTAAGAACTTGACTTTTAAAATAAGGACTTGTTTCTCTTGTTCTTTCAATCATCATTCTTATGCTTCAGTACTTACTTAGGGACAAGCAACTTTTAAGTATGGTGTTGTGATACCAGGGCATCTTGGCCAGTTTCACTGACCTTTTCTTTTCTGTTTTAGAGTAGTTTCATGCATTTTCTTAGTAAATAAGCAAGTTTTGGGTAAAAATACACTTACATCTTGATTCAAGCAAACATTGTGAACTGTACATGATTTCATGAGAATTATGCATGTTGAATGATAAAATGGAGGATGCATGATCTCATGACTTGGAACAAAGCTTTGATGCACCCTGTTTGTTTAATTTCAGGACAAAGGAAGCAAGGAAGAGCCACGATAGCCACCACATTAATCTCACTAACGTGACCACTAACGTGGAATGGGAGCAAGCTTACAGCGTTAGTGGAAAAGTTATCACCAATAACGCCTTCGAAAGCCATCATAACCCACGTTAGTTGCCACGTTAGTTACATTAACATGGGAACTAACGTGGAAGGAAAGGGAAGCTCCAACGTTAGTGGTAAAAGTAAACAACACTAACATTCCAAAAGGCCACACATAGCCACGTTAAGAGTCACGTTAATTCAATTAACGTGAACTTTAACGTGGAATAAAGAAAAGATCGCCAACGTTAGTGACACTCACTTTTGTCACTAACGTGATGATTAGATTTTTGACGGTTTAGAATTTCACTAATGAAATTGCTTCCATTATTGGTTGTGGTGAGTCGTTCATGAAAAACAAAAATTATGAAAGCAAGGAAGCATACATTGTTGGAGTGAGGTAAATCACGAGGATCAAGTGAGTGAATTAGTGTGACATTAGGAAATATTAGGTAAGTGAATTCTAAATTGCGTGGTTTGGAACACACATTAGCATAAAAGTTATGTCACAAAAGAAGCATGCACATCACTTATCCTAGTGTGCTTGAGATGATTTAAGTGAACTTGTAAGGTAAAACAACCATTGAAAAAGCATGAAAGCATTCAAGTCAAACACATATGGATGCATATAATCATGAAATACAGTGCATTAAGGTCAATGCAGAACATCATCCATCAAGAGGTTGCCTAATCAAGGAGAGAGTTCAAATCACATGGTGGCCAAATCATGTAATTCATGAAGAGTTACAAGCTCGAAGGCAATTCTCATCACTTGGTATTTATCAAAAGGTAAGCATGAAAAACTCAAAACCAAGTAGCAAAATATAACCTCAATCATAGAATCCAACAAAGATTATCTAAAATCATGCATGCTAAAATAGCATTTAGACAATAAAGCGGCAGTAATGCATAGTAAATAAAGTTAATAATCTAACACTTATAATGAAAAGAGAGAAAATAAAATGAAAACTAAACTAAGTAACTAACTAATTAAATGGTTATAAGTTGTGTTTGGAAGTGTTGGATGAAGGGCAGAAGGAGGGAAGAAGAAAGGCAAAGGAAAGGAATGGAAGGAGGAGAAGAAAAGAAATGTATGAAATAAGGACGTCCGCGCGTACGCACGCATGGCGCGGGCGCGCGGATGGGTGAATAGTGAGAGGGTGCGGACGCATACCATGCGCGTCAGCGTGGGTGGTTGCCCATGCCAGGAGCTTAATGTTGACTCAGAGTTGGCGCAACTTTCGGCCTGAAGTATGGTGCCGCATCTATGAAGGGGCGCATATGCACACAGCGTGCATACGCGTCTCTGCTTCCCCTCTTTTTTTTTTTCGAGAGGGACACGTACGCGCCATATACGTGTATGCGTGAGGTCATTTGTGCCTCACGCACAATGCACACGCAATGTTTGCATAACTCTCGGGTTATTAGTTAGGGGTGGAACTTCAGCATCCACGCGTGCGCGTCATGGATGCGTGTGTGACGCGTGCGTATGGATGGTCGAAAATGCTGGAAGTGCGCGTACGCGCCATGTACACGTATGCACGGATGGTACTCTGTTTTTCAAAATTTTCTATGTTTTTGCATCAATCCAAGCATTCCAAACCTCCAAACGTCTACCAAAACACCTTAAAACCTTATTTGGCACACTAAACTATCAAATATACTCAACTAACTAAACAAAACATGGAATTAAACTAATTCTACTAATATTTACAAAAAAAGAAAATGAAAAGATATTACCATGGTGGGGAGCCTCCCACCTAGCACTTTTGTTTATTGTCCTTAAGTTGGACTTATGGGGAGCTCCTCTCAAGGTGGCTTGTGCTTGTATTCATCTTGGAACTCCCACCAATGCTTGGTTCTCCATTGTGCCCCAAGATTTCTTATGGATTGAGCCAAGTGTTGATGGAGTTCTTCACAAGCTTGGGGCTCCCATTGTCGATCCTCTTCTTATAATCCGGGATCCCACACTTTATTTTCACACCCGTCTTGAAGTTGATCATCATTATTAGTCCATCCGGGTGGTAGGCATGATGAATTCTCAATATGATACCAAACTCTCCTTTTAGACCCATTCAATTGAGCACTTGCCCAACCCTTGCATCTAAGCCTTGAAGTATCAACCAAAATGAGCCTTGATTTACAATGCCATCCACTAAACATTTTTCTCTTACGCTTTATCCCACAAATCATCCTAAGTTGACCATCCGTTTCAAGCAAACCATACTCTAGTGGGATAATAAAGCTAATAGAAATGAGTTTTACCCACTCAAGTGAAGGAATATATGACAACCTAGGCAAAGAAGCTTCCAAGGATCTTGACAAAGCGTACTCAACTCCCGTCCTTCTTTTTCTAAGGACTTCCACCTCTTCACAAGAGTTTTCAAATTTAATCCTTTGTCATCAATTTCATCTAACTATTCTCTGTCACTCAAATCATAAACTGGCGGTTGAGAGAAATCTACCTCCACATCGCTCTATTCTTCATCGGGAGAAGGTTCTTCAAGTTCAAAGGGTTCACCACCACTAGGATTTGATGCTTGATCTTTATCTCCAAGGAAACTCGATTCTTGCTCTATTCCATCCAAGTCTTCATATGGGATATGCCTTGGAGGTTGTGCACATTCTTCCTCAACATTAACTTCAATCTTCTTTGAGGAGTGATAAGCGGATAATTTATACGCTTTTTGGCATTATTTTTACGTAGTTTTTTGGAGGATCTAGTTACTTTTAGGGATGTTTTCATTAGTTTTTATGCTAAATTCACATTTTTGGACTTTACTATGAGTTTGTGTGTTTTTCTATGATTTCAGGTATTTTCTGGCTGAAATTGAGGGACCTGAGCAAAACTCTGATAAAAGGCTGACAAAAGGACTGCTGATGCTGTTGGATTCTGACCTCCCTGCACTCGAAATGGATTTTCTGGAGCTACAGAATTCCAAATGGCGTGCTCTTAACAGCGTTGGAAAGTAGACATCCAGAGCTTTCGTGAAATATTTAATGGTCCATACATTATTTGATATTAGATGACGCAAACTGGCGCTCAACGCCAGTTCCATGTTGCATTCTGGAGTCAAACGCCAGAAACACATCACAAACCAGAGTTGAACGCCAAAAACACGTTACAACTTGGTGTTCAACTCCAAAAGAAGCCGCTTCACGTGTAAAGCTCAAGCTCAGCCCAAGCACACACCAAGTGGGCCCCGTAAGTGGATTTCTACATCAATTACTTACTTCTGTAAACCCTAGTAGCTAGTCTAGTATAAATAGGACATTTTATTGTTGTATTAGACATCTTTTGACAGTAGGTCTTTTGACCATTCGGTCTTTTGATCATTCAGGGGGGCTGGCCATTCGGCCATGCCTGGACCATCGCTTATGTATTTTCAACGGTGGAGTTTCTGCACACCATAGATTAAGGGTGTGGAGTTTTGCTGTACCTCAAGTTTTAATGCAATTACTACTGGTTTCTATTCAATTCAGTTTATTCCTGTTCTAAGATATTCGTTGCACTTCACCATGATGAATGTGATGATCCGTGACACTCATCATCATTCTCACCTATAAACTTGACTAACAACCACCTCCGTTCTACCTTAGACCGAGCGCATATCTCTTGGATTCCGTAATTAGAATCTTCGTGGTATAAGCTAGAATTGATGGCGGCATTCATGAGAATCCGAAAAGTCTAAACCTTGTCTGTGGTATTCCGAGTAGGATTCAGGGATTGAATGACTGTGACCAGCTTCAAACTCGCGATTGTTGGGCATGATGACAAATGCAAAAGAATTAATGGATTCTATTCCGACATGATCGAGAACCGACAGATGATTAGCTATGCTGTGACAGAACATTTGGACCATTTTCACTGAGAGGATGGGATGTAGCCATTGACAACGGTGATGCCCTACATACAGCTTGCCATGGAAAGGAGTAAGAAGGATTGGATGAAGGCAGTAGGAAAGCAGAGATTCAGAAGGAGCACAGCATCTTCATACGCCTATCTGAAATTCCCACCAATGATTTACATAAGTATTTCTATCTTTATTTTCTATTTATTTATTATTATTATTCGAAAACTCCATAGTCATTTATTATCTGCCTAACTGAGATTTACAAGATGACCATAGCTTGCTTCATACCAACAATCTCCGTGGGATCGACCCTTACTCACGTAAGGTTTATTACTTGGACGACCCAGTGCACTTGCTGGTTAGTTGTGAGAAGTTGTGAAGAAAGTGCTGAGTTATAAAAGTGCATACCAAGTTGAATGCCATTGATAGAGATCACAATTTCGTGCACCAAGTTTATTGCGCCGTTGCCGGGGAATCAATTTTGAACAACAATTTCACAATTGTTTCCTGACCACAATGGTGCCAAGTTTTTAATCCGGCAACAACACCAAGTTTTTGGCGCCGTTGCCGGGGATTGTTCATGTTTGGACAACTGACGGTTCATCTTGTTGCTCAGATTAGGCAATTTTCTTTTTTGTTTTATTTTCAAAAAAATTTTTCAAAAATCTTTCAAAAATTTATCACTTGTTTTCGAAAATTTTCAGAGTTTTTAAGAATGAATTCTAGAGTTTCATGTAACATGTTGAAGCCTGGTTGGCTGTAAAGCCATGTCTAATTCCTAGACCGGAGCTTTAGACTAACATTATATGATTCCTGGAATTCTGATTGAGGATTTTGGATTCATTACTTCCTTTTTCGAAAAATATGTTTTCAAAAAATATAAAATAAAATACAAAAAAATCATAAAATCATAAAAACCAAAAATATTTTGTGATTCTTGTTTGAGTCTTTTGTCATGTTTTAAGTTTGGTATCAATTGCATATTCATCTTGTTCTTCCATTTTTCGAAAATTCATGCATTCATAGTGTTCTTCATGATCCTCAAGTTTTTCTTGGTAAGTCTTCTTGTTTGATCTTTAGATTTTCTTGTTTTGTGTTGTATGATGTTTTCATATGCATTTTTGCATTCAAAGTGTCTAAGCATTAAAGATTTCTAAGTTTGGTGTCTTGCATGTTTTTCTTTTCTTGAAAATTTTTCAAAAATAAGTCTTGATGTTCATCTTGATCTTCAAAGTGTTCTTGGTGTTCATCTTGACAATCATAGAGTTCTTGCATGGATCATATGTTTTGATTCATAATTTTCATGTTGTGAGTCATTTTTATGTTTTTCTCACTCTTCATTAAAAATTCAAAAATAAAAAAATATATCTTTTCTTTTTTTTCTCTCAAAATTTTGAAAATTTGAGTTGACTTAGTCAAAAATTTTTATAACTTAGCTATTTCTTATGAGTCAAGTCAAATTTTCAATTTTAAAAATCCTATCTTTTCAAAAATCAAATCATTATCATTTTTCTCTTATGATTTTCAAAAATTTAAAAATATGTTTTTTAAAATCTTTTTCTTATCTTTATTTCATAAATTTTGAAACCTTTACTAACAATTAATGTGATTGATTCAAAATTTTGAAGTTTGTTACTTTCTTGTTAAGAAAGGTTCAATCTTTAAATTCTAGAAACATATATTTTAGTTTCTTGTTAGTCAAGTATCAAATTTTAATTTTAAAAATCAATTCTTTTTCAAAATATCTTCTCTATCATATCTTTTTCAAAATTTTATCTTTTTCAAAAAGTTGATTTCAAAATATCTTCCAACATCTTATCTTTTCAAAATTAAATTTCAAATCTTTTTCAACTAACTAGTTGACTTTTTGTTTGTTTTAACTATATCTTATGTTTTTCAAAACCACCTAACTAATTTTAGCTCTCTAATTTTCGAAAATTACCTCCCTCTTTTTCAAAAATTCTTCTAATTAACTAATTGTTTTAAATTTTAATTTTAATTTTATTTCTTCTTTTAATTTTCGAAAATCATTAACCCTTTTTCAAAATTAATTTTCGAATTCTCTCCCTCTCATCTTCTTCTATTTATTTATTTATTTACTAACACTTCTCTTCATCTCAAGAATCTGAACCTATCTTCACTCTTGTGTTTGGATTCTTACATTTTCCTTCTTCTATCCGCTTTCTTCTTCTACTAACATAAAGGAATCTATCTACTGTGGTAAAGAGGATCCCTATTATTATTTTATGTTCCCTTCTTTTTCATATGAGCAGGAGCAAGGACAAGAATATTCTTGTTGAGGCAGATCCTGAACCTGAAAGGACTCTGAAGAGGAAACTAAGAGAAGCTAAATTACAACAATCCAGAGACAACCTTACAGAAATTTTTGAAAAGGAAGAGGAGATGGCAACCGAAAATAATAATGCAAGGAGGATGCTTGGTGACTATACTACACCTACTTCCAAATTTGATGGAAGAAGCATCTCAATCCTTGCCATTGGAGTAAATAATTTTGAGCTGAAACCTCAACTAGTTACTCTACTGCAACAGAACTGCAAGTTCCATGGACTTCCATCAAAAGATCCCTACCAATTTTTAACTGAGTTCTTGCAGATCTGTGAGATTGTTGAGACTAATGGAGTAGATCCTGAAGTCTACAGGCTCATGCTTTTCCCCTTTGTTGTAAGAGACAGAGCTAGAATATGGTTGGATTTACAACCTAAAGATAGCCTGGACTCATGGGATAAGCTGGTCGCGGCCTTTTTGGCTAAGTTCTTTCCTCCTCAAAAGTTGAGCAAGCTTAGAGTGGATGTTCAGACCTTCAAACAAAAAGATGGTGAATCCCTCTATGAAGCTTGGGAAAGATACAAACAGATGACCAAAAGGTGTCCTTCTGACAAGCTTTCAGAGTGGACCATTCTGGATATCTTCTATTATGGTCTATCTGAGTTCTCTAAGATGTCACTGGACCATTCTGCAGGTGGATCCAATCACCTAAAGAAAACGCCTGCAGAAGCTCAAGAACTTATTGCATTGTTGCAAATAACCGATTCATGTACACTTCTGAGAGGAATTCCGTGAATAATGGGACACCTCAGAGGAAGGGAGTTTTTGAAATTGATGCTCTGAACAAAATGTTGACTCAGTAAGTCAACATGATTTCTCAAAGTCTGAATGGATGGCAAAATGCATCCAACAGTACTAAAGAGGCATCTTCTGAAGAAGAAGCTTATGATCCTGAGAACCCTGCAATGGCAGAGGTAAATTATATGGGTGAACCTTATGGAAACACCTATAATTCATCATGGAGAAATCATCCAAATTTCTCATGGAAGTATCAATAAAAGCCTCAACAAGGCTTTAATAATGGTGGAAGAAATAAGCTCAGCAATAGCAAGTCTTATCCATCATCTTCTCAGCAACAGACAGAGAATTTTAAGCAAAGCACTTCTAATTTAGCAAACTTAGTCTCTGATCTGTCTAAGGCCACTTTAAGTTTCATGAGTGAAACAAGGTCCTCCATTAGAAATTTGGAGGCACAAGTGGGCCAGCTGAGTAAGAAAATCACTAAAACTCCTCCTAGTACTCTCCTAAGCAACACTGAAGAGAATCCAAAAAGAGGGTGTAAGGCCATTGACATAATCAACATGGCCGAACCTAGAGAAGAATGAGAGGACATGAATCCCAATGAGGAAGACCTCATGGAACGTCTCTCAAGCAAGAAGGAGTTCTCTATTGAGGACCTAAAGGAATCTGAGGCTCATATAGAGACCAAAAAGATTCCATTAAACCTCCTTCTGCCATTCATGAGCTCTGAAAACTATTCGTCCTCTGAAGAGGATGAAGATGTAACTGGAGAGCAAGTTGCTCAATATCTAGGAGCCATCATGAAGCTAAATGCCAAATTGCTTGGTAACGAGACTTGGGAAGGTGAACCTCCCTTGCTCATTAATGAACTAGATACATGGATTCAGCAAACTTTACCTCAAAAGAGACAAGATCCTGGCAAATTCTTAATACCCTGTACCATAGGTACCATGACCTTTGAGAAGGCTCTGTGTGACCTAGGGTCATGCATAAATCTTATGCCACTCTCTGTAATGGAGAAGCTGGGGATCATTGAGGTACAGCCTGCCATATTCTCATTGCAAATGGCAGACAAGTCAGTAAGACAAGCTTATGAATTGGTAGAGGACGTGTTAGTGAAGGTTGAAGGCCTTTACATCCCTGCTGATTTCATAATCTTAGACACTAGGAAGGAGGAGGATGAATGCATCATCCTTGGAAGACCTTTCCTAGCCACAGCAGGAGCCGTGATAGATGTTAACATAAGAGAATTAGTCCTTCAATTGAATGGGGACTACCTTGTGTTTAAGACCCAAGGGTGTTCTTCTGTAACAATGGAGAAGAAGCATGAAAAGCTTTTCTCAGTACAGAGTCAAACAGAGCCCCCACAATCAAACTTTAAGTTTGGTGTTGGGAGACCACAACCAAACTCTAAGTTTGGTGTTGAATCCCCACATCCAAACTCTAAGTTTGGTGTTGGAAGTCTACAATATTGACCTGATCACTTGTGAGGCTCCATGAGAGCCCACTGTCAAACTATTGACATTAAACAAGCGCTTATTGGGAGGCAACCCAATTTTTATTTATCTAATTTTATTTTTCTTTTATTGTTCTTTTATGTTTTATTAGGTTCATGATCATGTGGAGTCACAAAATAAATACTAAACTTAAAAATAGAATCAAAAATAGAAGAAGAAAAAGCACACCCTGTAGGAAGGACTTACTGGCATTTAAACGCCAGTAAGGAACATCTGGCGGGCGTTCAACGCCAGAACATGGATCTGGCATTGAATGCCAGAAACAAGTATGGAACTGGCGTTCAACGCCAGAAACATGCTGCAAATGGGCGTTGAACGCCCAAAACAAGCATGAAGCTGGCATTCAATGCCGGAAACAAGCATCAATCTGGCGTTGAACGCCAGGGTTACATGCAGAGGGCGTTTTACATGCCTCATTGGTGTAGGGATGTAAATCCTTGACACCTCAGGATCTGTGGACCCCACAGGATCATCTCAGGATCTGTGGACCCCACAGGATCCCCACCTACCTCAACTCACCTTCTCTCCTCTTTACACAATCCAATAACACTCTTCCCCAAAACCCTTCACCAATCACCTCAATCTCTCTTCCATATCACCTCTTCACCACTCACATCTATCCACTCTTCCCCATAAACCCTACCTACCTTCAAAATTCAAAATCTCTTTCCTACCCAAACCCACCCTAAATAGCCAAACCTACTCCCTCTCCCATCACTATATAAACCCCTCTATCCTTCTTCATTTTTACACACCACAACCCTCTCTTCTTCACCTTTGCCGAAATCACACACCGCTCCCTTTCCTCCATATTTTCTTCCTCTTCTTTATCTATTCTTTCTTCTTTTCCTCAAGAGCGAGCAAACTTCTAAGTTTGGTGTGGTAAAAGCATAGCTTTTTTATTTTTCCATAACCATTGATGGCACCTAAGGCCGGAGAAACCTCTAGAAAAGGGAAAGGGAAGACAAAAGCTTTCACCTCCGAGTCATAGGAGATGGAGAGATTCATCTCCAAAGCCCATCAAGACCACTTCTATGAAGTTGTGGCCAAGAAGAAGGTGATCCCCGAGGTCCCTTTCAAACTAAAGAAAAATGAGTACCCAGAGATCCGACATGAGATTCAAAGAAGAGGTTGGGAAGTTCTAACAAACCCCATTCAACAAGTCAGAATCTTAATGGTTCAAGAGTTCTATGCCAATGCATGGATCACTAGGAACCATGATCAAAGTGTAAACCCGAATCCAAAGAATTATCTTACAATGGTTCGGGGAAAATACTTAGATTTTAGTCCGGAAAATGTGAGGTTGGCATTCAACTTGCCCATGATGCAAGGAGATACACGCCCCTACACTAGAAGGGTCAACTTTGATCAAAGGTTGGACCAAGTCCTTATGGACATATGTGTGGAAGGAGCTCAATGGAAAAGAGACTCCAAAGGCAAGCCGGTTCAATTAAGAAGACTGGACCTCAAGCCTGTGGCTAGAGGATGGTTGGGGTTCATCCAATGCTCCATCATCCCCGCTAGCAACCGATCCGAAGTTACTGTGGATCGGGCCATCACGATTCATAGCATCATGAATGGAGAGGAAGTAGAAGTTCATGAAGTCATCTCCTTTGAATTCTACAAAATAGTCGAAAAGTCCTCCACCATGGCAAGGCTAGCTTTTCCTTATCTTATTTGCTATCTATGTTACTCAGCTATAGTTATTGTTTCGAGGGTTACCTGAAATTGTAGGTCGATCTCGGACGAGATCTTCTGTGCTGGTCGGAACTGATGTGTCCAGTTGGTGAATAGCGGCCGGAGCTGGTGTGTCCGACATGTTGGACTAAATGTGCTGCTGATCCTTTGTCACCGAAGGGTGGGGGTACCTGCAGGGGACTCCGATGCTTAAGTTAGCAAGGGGATTAAGCAGGTATTGAGTAGAATCAGAGTATCAGTTATACCTGGGTGCTCCAGTGTATTTATAATGGTGAGATGTGACCTTTTGGATAAGATAAGTTAGTTATCTTATCTTATCTTTTATCTTTGAGTTGAGGTCAGCGTATCTTCAACGGAACCGCCTTTATCCCTATAGGCTTGGGCTACCTTAGGATTTGGGGCGTGTTCCTCTATTTGGGCCCTTCTTTGGGCTTTCTTGGTGACTTGGTCGAGCTCTTAAGAAAGAAGTCGGATTTTCCTGACCTAAAGAGGTCGGTCGCTTTGTTTGTCGAACATCCCGGGTCGGACAGCTCGACCCAGGGTAATGAACAGTGCCCCTGCTTGAGCTCGGTCTTTCTGTTGAGGTCGAGTTTCTTGACTTCGGTCCTTTCATGATGAAGCCGAACTCAAGCATTTTGTCGATTTCTTTTTGTAGAATCTTTTGAATGTAGAACGTTTTCCTCTAATGGCGCGCACTTTTATATCAACGCTTTGCTTTTGGGAACGTGAAAGGGTTTAATACCTTCATTAATTGGTATTAATTGCCCTGTTTTTTCCTGGCTGTTATTTTGAATTTTCTCAATCAAAAACGGTTTCTTTTCTTCGCTCTTCTTCGTAACTTTTCCCTTTACTCTCTCATTTTCTGTTTCTTTGGTAACTTCTTCCTGCAATGTCTGTTCTGTTATTGCTCTCTGTGGAAGAGGGGTGATTTCTAGATTTTCTCCTTCTATCTTTGCGGTTTTTCGCTTCGAGGTTTCTCTTCTATTTCTCCAGGTTCAATTTTTCTTCCTCTGCTCCTTCTATATGTCGGTAGAAAGTTTGAATTTTGCTCAGTGAAAGTTGGGATCTTTCTGTTTTTACCATGCCTAATTGTTTGTGTGTTTTGGAATTTCTTCGTTTTTTGGTGCGAGTCTTTTGCTTTTTTCGTTGCTTGAATCCTTTCTTAGGGCTTTTGCATGTTGTCGCCGCTTCTGGTTGTGCCTTTGATGATGATTTTTTGCTTGATCTTTGAAAAAGTTTGCGTCTTTGGTGATTTTCTACTTGGCATTTTTTATGTTTGACAATGTTTTTTGCTGATAAACTGTAGGAAGGTGGTGACTTTGTGTTTTTATTTTTACTTCCTTTGTTTCTTTTGGGACTTTATTTTCTTTCTGATGAGTGCCAGGGCGTAAGCTGTAGAAATTTCTTGAATCCTTGCTTTGCTATTGCCTCCAAAGGATGCCCCAGGATTTTGGTTTGAATCTTGGGTTTTTCCTTTTTTGTTCGTCCGTCGAGTTGTTTTTGCCCCTTGTCCGAGATGCTTTTTTAGTAATCCACTCTTCTTTTCTTATTGTATGATTTAGTTGGCCTCATGTCTTCTCGTAATAATATTGTAGAGATGCCTTCCCGGGTTCCTGAGGGCATGGATGATTGGGTGGACTCAATGGTCCTTATATGTGTCTCCTTGGTTGATTCCGAGTTTTGCGCGCAGCTTAAGCAGTTTCATAGGGTCTGTAGTAATCCAGGTGATGAGAAGAACAATGATCTTGTCCCTCCCTCCTCCGAAGAGAGAGTCTGCTTCTCTACTCGGGTTGTTGACGATCGCCCTTTCTTCTATGTTTATGACTTTTTCTTTGGTCCGCTGGGTATTACCCTTCCTTTTACTCAATTTGAAACCGACCTGTTATGGTCTTGTAATGTTGCCCCGTCTCAACTTCACCTTAATTCCTGAGGTTTCATAAAGATTTTTCAATTGTTGTGCCATGGTTTTGGTATCCCTGCTTCCCAATCTCTCTTTTTCTATCTGTTTGTTTTGACTAAGCCCGGAGTGGTAAAAAAGAAGGCAGCTTGGGTCTCCTTTCGCTCTACCCAGGGAAAGAAGGTCTTTTCCATGTTTGACAAGTCATTCCGTGATTTTAAAAACTACATTTTCAAGGTCTGAGCTGTTGAAGGAGCTCGGCCCTTCTTTCTGGATGAAAATGACTAGCCTGCTTTTCCATTGGAATGGCAAAAGGATGTGAGGGTGTCCCGATATACATGGGAAATGTTGGATGAGGCTGAGCGAGCCTTTGTGACTGTCTTGGAAGAACACTAGGGGCAACCTTCCCATATCAACACAAAAAAATTTCTAACCAATCCCTCTCTTCTTCAAACTGAGCTGGGTATTTTGTGTTTCCTTTTTTATCTGTTTATATTGCTTGTAGCTGTCCTTCCGACTTGTCCGACTTGTAGCTTAACTTTCTGTTTTATTTGCAGAGGCAATGAAGAATAACGAATCTATGAAAGCTTTTAAGAGGGCGCAGAAGGCGACTGCTGCCAGAAATATTGCTGCCAAGGCGGCTGGGGAGGGGTCCTCCCAAGTGCGTGAGAAGCCATCAGTACCGAGTTCCCTCGGGGTGACGAAGGTGATCCCAACACCTCGGGTCCGCTTGGTGGATCCTCACCCTACTTCTGTCGCTTCATCTGCTGTCCCTCCAAGTAATAAGCAAAAGACGGTTGAGCCCTTCGACCTCAATGCCCCTGATTTCAATGCCATTGAGTTTGTAGATCAACAAATCGGGCCCTATGGTACCATCTCCATGGACGATGTGTCCATTCTCCATCATCTGGAGTTTATGGCCCGAAATCATGTAAGGATGGCATATATGTCGGCTGCTATACATCGGACTGCTCAGAATCTTCCTCTCCATGCTACCAAAGCATTTATGGAGGAGGCAAAGCAGGAGTTTGACCGGATGAAGGGGCTGAAGGAGGAGCTTGAATTGAAGGTGACCAAATTAGAGAAGGATCTAGAGAATGAGAAGGCGAGTTCCCTTTCACTGGCGGCTTCTTTGAGATTGGCCGAGGACACAGCCTTGATGCATAAGGAGAGTTACGTTATGACTTATCGGGAGGTGATGCGCCTGAGGGAGGAGTTGAACAATGCCCAGGAAGATTATTCTGAGCTCCAAGGTCATCTCGTTGGCAGCGTGACTACTCCTTACGAGAACTTAAAGGAGCAAGTTCGGGTCATTGCTCCCGAGGCCGATCTCACCCCTTTCAGCTTGGACAATGTTGTCAGGGATGGCAAGATTGTCCCTGATGACGATGGTGATGATGATACTGATCCTCCTCCTGTGTACTCTGCCAAAGTGTCGACCTCTTCTGTTCCTCCGGTTGCACCTGATTCGGATTGCCAGGTTCTGAACCGGGAGGATGGAACTATAGATGTCGTGCCTATTCAGACTTGTCCTCCTTCTCCTTGTCCTGATGATGCCAAGAAGGCTCCTGATGCTTGCTGATCTCTTTCTAGATATTTATGTAGTTGGCCCGGCTTGTGGGCTTTTTAAAACTTTGTTTGTTTTGCTGACGGTTTCTAGTTGCTTGTTTTAGCAACTTTATTTTGAAAAACAAAAAGTAGCTCGCTATCTTTAGCAGGTGTTGATGGCCGCTGTTCCGGGGCCTTATAACTTTTGTGGAGTAATAGAGGTAGTTTTTTGACTTGGCATCTTTTCAGTTTTCTACTGATGTTTGAAATCTTTTATCTCGACCTCCTCGGATTGCTTTGTTTTATTGTTTGTAGCTTGGATCCTTTGAGGTTGTGACTTATGGGTCCAACTTGTTTCTTGGTGGTTCTTTTGCGCTGGTCCCCCTTTCAGTTATTTTTGTAATCCTCTTTCTTGGACCTTAGTCAGGTCTCTTTTGGGGATTACTTTTATAACTTATTTGTAGGAGATCAACTTCCTTAGGTCAACCTCTTTCCAAGATATTTTTGTAATCCTCTTTCTAGGACCTTTGTCAGGTCTCTTTCAGGGATTACTTTGATAACTTTTTAGTGGTAGGAGTCCGACTTGGTTATGTCGGTATCCTTTAAGTTATTTTTTGTAGTCCTCTTTCTTGGATCTTTGTCAGATCTCTTTCAAGGACTACTTGTATAACTTTTTAGTGATAGGAGTCCGACTTGGTTATGTCGGTCTCCTTTAAGTTATTTTTTGTAGTCCTCTTTCTTGGATCTTTGTCATATCTCTTTCAGGGACTACTTGTATAACTTTTTAGTGGTAGGAGTCCGACTTGGTTATGTCGGTCTCCTTTAAGTTATTTTTTTTTTGTAGTCCTCTTTCTTGGATCTTTGTCAGATCTCTTTCAGGGACTACTTGTATAACTTTTTAGTGATAGGAGTCCGACTTGGTTATGTCAGTCTCCTTTAAGTTATTTTTTGTAGTCCTCTTTCTTGGATCTTTGTCAGATCTCTTTCAGGGACTACTTGTATAACTTTTTGTTTTGGGTTGACTTTGTTATGTCAGGCCCTTCTAAGTTAAAATAATCCTCTTTAATAGGGTTGGCCAGACCTCTTTCTAGGGTTTACTTATAACTTGGGTTGACTTGGTCTGACTTGTGAGCGTCGGCCAGCCTTTTAAGTTATTATTTTAGCTATCCGTAAGACCTCATCAGGTTCTTTTTTGGATTGCTTTCGATAACTTCTTACATTATTTTGTGTTCACCTTTGCCGATTTGTAGAAAGTGGTTGGCATCTTTAGATCGTCCTTTGGGGGAATCGCGTTTTCACCTTTATCGGACGATTTATCTTTATCGTGGTCGTGCAGTGAAATTATTTTTCACTTTCTGCCCACCTATTGCTTTATAACCGGACGGTGAATACTTCAGATTAATGCATCTTGGATTCTTTGTAGAATATCTAAATAAACTTTATTCAAAGAAAAAATGCAAATATATATATGTGGGAATTTTCTTATCCCTTTAAGTCAGGCATGACCTAGATCTCAACATGGTGCCTCATTAAAAAACCTTTTCAGGAAAAAGAGCACATCCACTAATGAGATCCGTTGCCTTTTGTAGGTGTAGTACCTTCTTAGGTTGCAGGCGTGCCATGAGATCGTTTGTAGGTCAATCTCGGATGAGATCTTCTGTGCTGGTCGGAACTAATGTGTCCGGCTGGTGAATAGCGGCCGCAGCTGGTGCGTCCGACTTGTTGGACTGAATGTGTTGCAAATCCTTTGTCACCGAAGGGTGGGGGGTACCTGTAGGGGACTCCAATGGTTAAGTTAGCAAGGGGATTAAGCAGGTATTGAGTAGAATCAGAGTATCAGTTATACCTGGGTGCTCCAGTATATTTATAATGGTGAGATGTGACCTTTTGGATAAGATAAGTTAGTTATCTTATCTTATCTTTCATCTTTTACTTGAGGTCAGCGTATCTTCAATGGAACCGCCTTTATACCTATAGGCTTGGGCTGCCTTAGGATTTGGGGCATGTTCCTCGATTTGGGCCCTTCTTTGGGCTTTCCTGGTGACTTGGCCGAGCTCTTTAGAAAGAGGTCGGTCGCTTTGTCTGTCGAACATCCCGGGTCAGACAGCTCGACCCAGGGTATGAACACATATAGAAGATGCACATGATGAATGCCTGCCCTATTGACTGTGATATCACATTATTGGTTTAATGCCAACCCGACACATCCCGATGGAGATGTTGCCTTTCGGTCACGAATAAAATGGGTACCCCCGGGGATATCGTGCCCGGCACATGGTCTAGGGATATAGTGCCCGCGCACACTCTTGTAATTTCGAAAGGATGCGAACAGGATAATACTTTTCTGAATGAATGCATGAACAATGCATAGGTTTAACTATATTGATGCGAGCGGGATAATACATGAATTTTGAATTCATCCTTGAAATTAGTTTAATTATATTGATGTGGTGACAATACTTTTCTGAATGAATGCTTGAACACTGCATATTTTTTATCTTGTTGTTTATGAATGTTAAAATTGTTGGCTCTTGAAAGAATGATGAACAAGGAGAAATGTTACTGATAATCTGAAAAATTGGTGTTGTGATGAGCGGATAATTTATACGCTTTTTGGCATTGTTTTTAGGTAGTTTTTAGGAGGATCTAGTTACTTTTAGGGATGTTTTTATTAGTTTTTATGCTAAATTCACATTTCTGGACTTTACTATGAGTTTATGTGTTTTTCTGTGATTTCAGGTATATTCTGGCTGATGCTGTTGGATTCTGACTTCTCCGCACTCGAAATATATTTTCTAGAGCTACAGAACTTCAAATGAGACGCTCTCAACGGCGTTCGAAAGTAGACATCCAGAGCTTTCCAGCAATATATAATAGTTTATACTTTATTCGAGATTAGATGATGCAAACTGGCGTTCAACGCCAGTTTCATGTTGCACTTTGGAGTCAAACGCCAGAAACACGTCATGAACCAGAGTTGAACGCCAAAAACATGTTACAACTTGGTGTTCAACTCCAAAAGAAGCCTCTACACGTGTAAAGCTCAAGCTCAGCGCAAGCACACACCAAGTGGGCCTCGGAAGTGGATTTCTAAATCAATTACTTACTTCTGTAAACCCTAGTAGCTAGTCTAGTATAAATAGGACATTTTATTATTGTATTAGACATCTTTTGACCATTCGGTCTTTTGATCATTCAGGGGGGCTGGCCATTCGGCCATGCCTGGACCATCGCTTATGTATTTTCAACGGTGGAGTTTCTGCACACCATAGATTAAGGGTGTGGAGCTCTGCTGTACCTCAAGTTTTAATGCAATTACTACTGTTTTCTATTCAATTCAGTTTATTCCTGTTCTAAGATATTCGTTGCACTTCACCATGATGAATGTGATGATCCGTGACACTCATCATCATTCTCACCTATGAACGCGTGACTGACAACCACCTCCGTTCTACCTTAGACCGAGCGCATATCTCTTGGATTCCTTAATCAGAATCTCCGTGGTATAAGCTAGAATTGATGGCGGCATTCATGAGAATCCGAAAAGTCTAAACCTTGTCTGTGGTATTTCGAGTAGGATTCAGGGATTGAATGACTGTGACGAGCTTCAAACTCACGATTGTTGGGCGTGATGACAAACACAAAAGAATCAATGGATTCTATTCCGACATGATCGAGAACCGACAGATGATTAACCGTGCTGTGACAGAGCATTTGGACTATTTTCACTGAGAGGATGGGATGTAGCCATTGACAATGGTGATGCCCTACATACAGCTTGCCACATACAGCTTGTCATGGAAAGGAGTAAGAATGATTAGATGAAGGCAGTAGGAAAGCAGAGATTCAGAAGGAGCACAACATCTTCATACGCCTATCTGAAATTCCCACCAATGATTTACATAAGTATTTCTATCTTTATTTTCTGTTTATTTATTATTATTATTCGAAAACTCCATAATCATTTATTATCCACCTAACTGAGATTTACAAGATGACCATAGCTTGCTTCATACCAATAATCTCCGTGGGATCGACTCTTACTCGTGTAAGGTTTATTAGTTTGACGACCCAGTGCACTTGCTGGTTAGTTGTGCGAAGTTGTGAAGAAAGTGCTGAGTTATATACACGCATACCAAGTTGAATGCCATTGATAGAGATCACAATTTTGTGCACCAGGGAGTTTTCTATAATTTTTGGATCCCATGGAGGTTTCGCATCTCCTAAGTCATCAACCACTTCTTCCTTTTCTTCAATAGTCATAGGTTCCTCTAATTGTTCTAACACAAAGTAGCATTCCTCCATTTCCACTGGAGTTTCTAATCTCTCCTTCATGCTATGCTCTTCTTTTGATTCTCCACATGTAGCCATGGGAGTTCCTTGAGTGTCCAAAAGTTGGGATGCTAGCCAGTTTACCACCTCGTCCAAGGCGGTCATGAATTGTTGCATATCCCTTGTCATCTCTTCTTGCCCTTGAACAAGAACACCAATGATGTAATCCATTGGAGGTTGGGGTAGATGGGAGGGTTCATCATGTTGGGGGAAGGGTTCACAATAGCAAGGTGGTTCATCATAATTAGGGTATGGTGGTTCTATGTACTCCATTTGTTCCATTTGTTGCTCAACACACTCCAATCTATTATTCTCAAGTTGGGATTCTACAATCCCCTTCATGCTTCCCTCTTCGGTTACACCTTCACAATCATCCTTGGACATATCGTATGAGTCCCATGCATCTAACTTTTCATGGACGGTTGCTTGAAGTCGATCCATTGCTTCCTTGAAAGATGGACATAGATATTCTTCCATGGAGGGTCGTGGTGGAATGTAGAATTCATCTTGTGGTTGAAATTTTTCACACATTAGAGGTGGTTCATCTTGGTCGTAATATGGAGAAGGTGGCTCTTGGAAGTATTGAGGTTGGAATGGTAGTGGTTCAATATGTGGCTCATATAGCTCAAAAGGCGGTTGGTATGATGGATATGGAATATGGTCATATAAAGGTGGTTGGTAAAAAGGGGCTTGTGAGTATGGTTGAGGGTTATGTTGAGGACAAGACTCATAGGCATATGGTGGTGGTTCTTGAAAGTCACAAGGAGATTCACCATAGCCCTTGGATTGGTATGCATCATTGAATGGCTCTTCTTCATAGTGCATTGGTGGAGGTTGTTGCCAGGAAGATTGATCATATATGCACATGGCTCCTCCCACCTTTGGTTATCCTATCCCTGATACATCTCTTCAAGGTAATCTCCAATTCATACAACATAGTTGTAATCACACTCCTAGCCAAAGTGAGAATTCATAATGAAAAGAGAAAACAAAAATCAAAAGCTAATAGAAAACAAGAGAAACAAAATTCTACAGCTAGAGAATAAAGCAAAAAGCAAGATATTCACACTATTCACATATGTACAATAACCAATAACGTAACACCATTTCAATTCCCCGGCAACGGTGCCATTTTGATGATTGGATTTTTGATGGTTTAGAATTTCACTAATGAAATCTCGTTGTAAAGTATAGTTTCTAAACCAAGCAATAATTCTTTCATACAAAAGATTGTTTGTCATAAGTAAGAAACCCTAAAATTTATAAACCGAAGTATTGAACCTCGGGTCGTTCTCCCTAGGAATTACAATAAAGTGTCTTGTTATTGGTTATGAGATATTTTGGGGTTTTTGAGATTTTAGACAAGAAATATAAATGGCAAGGAAAATAAGTTAACAACTAGCAAAGCTCTTGGCAAGATATAAGAACTTGAAGTCCTATCCTAGTTATCCTCCTCAATTGTGACCACAAATTGTTCATTGATACCACTTAGTTAACCTCTAACCATGGAGGAAAGTCAAGTGGATGAATCAATTTGATTCCTCAAGTCCTAATCAACTCCTAAAGGAAAGACTAGCTTTAGAGGCATTCAAATCAATTAGCAACTTCTAATTATCAATCAACAAATGAATTAGATAACTCAAGAGTCACTAATTACTCTACCAAAGCCAAGAGGAACAATACCTACACTAAAATCCAACCAAGCATTTCATCAAATACTTGGAAGGTACAAACGAAAAACAAAGGAAATTGACAACAAGAATAGAATCTAACAGCAATTATTGTAAGGAATTAACAATAACAATCAAAAGAAACACAATTATTATGAATTACCTTGAATTGAATTGAAAGAAAATAGAAGGAACAATAGTAGATCTACAACAAAGTACAAGAACAACATAAAGGAAATTACAACAAAAGAATAGAAGAAGAATGGATGTAAAAACAAAGAATTGAAGAGTAGAAGTAGAAGAAAGCATGAATCTAAATCTAGATCTAAGAACTAAACCTAATCCTAATTCTAATCCTAGAGAGAAGTGAGAGCTTCTCTCTCTAAAACTAACTCTAAACTAATCCTAATGAGTGTGAATGATGGAATTCCCCTTTGCACTTCAATCCTTGGCTTTAAATAGCAGTTTAGGCGCCAACGTTGGTTGGGATTGGGCCCCACAACCTTTCTGAATACGCTGGCCATGTTTTTATTAAAAAATTATATTCTAGCATCGACGCGTACGCGTACAGCACCCGTACGTGTCCATGGGGTAATTCGCAACGTGCGCATAAGAGTCAGGTGCGTGCGCGCATCCATGGGCGAGTTCAACTCTTTGGCTTTTCACGATCTTCTCCACTTTGCATGCTATCCTCTTCACTTCTTTGATCCATTCCTAGCCTTTTCAATATGGAATCACTAACAAACACATCAAGGCATCTAGTGGAATCAAAAGGAGATTAAAATCATCAAGTTAAAGGCCTAAAAAGCATGTTTTCACACTTAAGCACAAATTAAGGGAGAATCACAAAACCATGATAATTCATTGAATAAATGTGGGTAAAAGGTCATAAAATCCCTTTAAATCAATACAAGATAAACCTTACAAATGGGGTTTATCATAACGCTGGATCAAGCCAAGATTGCCTACGTTAGTGGTCACGTTAAGACCACTAACGTGAATGGTAACGTGGAGCAATGAATGATAGGCCAACGTTAGTGACACTAACCTTTGTCACTAACGTTGGAGATGGCAAGCACAACCACGTTAATGGTCACGTTAATGCCATTAATGCGAGGCACTAGCGTGGAAAGAAGGGGCGTTTTGAAGCGTTAGTGACAAAGGTGAGTGTCACTAACGCCCTTGAGCTTGGGCATGACCACGTTAAGGGCCACGTTAGTTACACTAACGTGGATCATTAATGTGGGAAAGAGGGACAAGAAGTAACGTTATTGGAAAAAGTGAGTGCCAATAACGCTTGCGAAGGGCTAAGAGGCTACGTTAGTGGTCACGTTAGTACCACTAACATTGAAGTTAACGTGGATCAACTAGTTTGGAATGTTAGTGACAAAGTTATCGTCACTAACGCTTTCGAACCCAAGTTTACACCTAACGTTAACGCCACTAACGTCCTAACTAACGTCCTACCATGCCTGACTCACATTCTTTCTGCAAGCAAAGCTGAGCCCACTGAAGACTGTAACTACTTCAACTAAAGATCAAGGGCCCATATCCAAGACTTGGAGAGCTAACTAGAAGATCAGAAGAGTAGTATATATAGGAAGTAGTTTTGAACTAGAAAGGAGGCTAAGCATTATTGGGAACTACATTCTGTATATTTACTTTTCCTGCAAATTCTAGTTTACTGGAGAATGCACTCTTCTCTATCATCTTTCATTTTCAGAGCTATGAACAACTAAACCCCTTTTTCATTGGGTTAGGGAGCTCTGTTCTATCATCTTCTAGAAAGCTTTCAATCTTAAATCAATTGGTTAGTTGTCTTGGAAAAGAAACTCTCCATAATTGGATCTCCTATGAGCCTTCGAAAAGGGATAAGGAAATCATGCTAGAATTGCTTTCTCATGTTGGACGGAATTGGGGATTGGATGGATATAGTGACATATAATCCTACCAACACTTTGATTTGGAAATACATGTGGTGTAATCAGTGACCATACTTCATCTCTTCCCATGAGCAATTAAATCATGGAATTGGGCAATGTTCAAGCTTAGAGAGATTGGGTTGCCAAGGAATTGGGATCCAATCACTTAAGATTGCCAAGGAGATCAATGAATGCATTGATTGAGGGAGAGATGAGAATGAACTTGATCCGGATAATGCAACATCTCCTAAGCCCAATGAATCCCCCATTTCTGATCTTACCCATTTTCTTTACCTTCTACCATTTACTTTTATGTTCATCTCCCCAAATCCCCATTTGAGATTCTGCAATTTACTTTCTGCAATTTACATTCCGCTATTATTTCCAGCATTTACATTTTCTGTCATTTGCTTTTCCGCCATTTAATTTTCTGTAATTATCAACTAAATTTCTGCTTAGCTCAACTAGAACATTCCTCCAATTAAAGTTGCTTGACCAATCAATCCCTGTGGGATTCGACCTCACTCTATTGTGAGTTTTTACTTGACGACAATTTGGTATACTTGCCGAAGGGAAATTTGCTGAGAAACAAGTTTTCGTGCATCAATCAAACAAGGAGACTCATTAAGAACAACTTGAAGATAATGAAGAATGCAATGCATGAATTCTCAAAAAAAAATTTAGAAAAATTAAAACATGCAATTGACACCAAACTTAAAAAATGACACACTAGACTCAAACAAGAAACACAAAATATTTTTTTAGTTTTTTTTTATGATTTTATTAAGAAATTTTTTGTAATTTTTTTTTCGAGAATTATTTAAGAAAAGAAAATAAGAAACTCAAAAAATTTTTAATACAAATTCCAAGAATCATGCAATGTTAGTCTAAAGCTTCAGTCTAAAAAGATTAGACATGGTCAAGCAAGCTTCAGCAGGACATTACATACAACAACCAAATTAGTGGTAATCAACTAACTCCTGTGATGATAAAAACATCATCTGAAACTCTAGAATTCATGATGCCAGGGTATTTTGGCCAGTTTCACTGACCTTTCTTTACTGTTTTTAAGGTAGTTTCATGCATTTTCTTAAGAAATAAGCTAGTTTTGGGTAGATATTCACTTACATCTTGTTTAAAGTATACATTGTGCATTTTACATGATTTCATGAGAATTTTGCATGAATTATATGACAAATTGGATGATGCATGTTGTTCATACCCTGACCGAGCTCCCCCAACTCGGAAGTCCATAGAAAGGTCCGACCTCGTCCCAAGGCCCACGCCTGAGGTCGGACCTCGGACAAATAAGCTAAGAAGGCCCATCAGAAGGAACGAAGCCCAAAACCTAAAGGCCGAAAAGGCCTAAAGAAAGGCGGTTCCACAAAGATAGGGATAAAGCTCCCAAAAGATAAGATAAGATAAGAATATCTTATCCAGGGAGGATCACGACCAACTACTATAAATACACTGGAGCACCCAGGTATAACTCATACTCTAATTCTACTCGATATCTGCTTGGACCCATGCTAACTTAAGCATCGGAGTGTCATTGCAGGTACAACCACCAGCCGCTCGGCACATCAAGCTCGGGTCACAGCACCCTCACCTCGGGTCTTGCCAGACGACCGAGCTACACGTTTCAGGTAACCCTCGGAACATTGGCGCCGTTGCCGGGGACCTGGAAGTCATCCCTTCGCCATGGCGGACGACCCTCCCAACAATAACCACGCTATATCAGAACAAGAAGAGGAAGTTGACACCGGCGAACGACCGGACAGCCCTCTATCACCACGCACTCCATGAGGAAACAAACAGAATCGCCCAAAGACATCACTCCCAAACAAAGATCCACCAAATCCCGAGAAGGAAAAGAACTCGGAAATTCTAGAAACAGTTCGGGCACAGCAAAACCGGCTAAAACAACTCGAAGAGGACATAAAGAAGCAGAAAGAAACTGAACAAGATCTGAGAAGGGAAGCTCGCAAGCGCAGAGAATTAGAAGAAAAATTGCGGAGAATAGAGGCCAACCTGAAAGACCGGACGAAACGCAGCACCACCCCCGAAAACGATCATGATCCCTTCACACAAGAGATCATGAAGGAGAAAGTACCGCGAAACTTCAAACCGCCCGATATGGATCTCTACGACGGCACCACCGATCCAAGCCACCACCTCAGCAACTTCAGAAGCAGAATGTACCTGGTCGACGCCTCCGACGCGATTAGGTGCAAAGCCTTCCCCACCACTCTCACCAAGTCGGCCATGAAGTGGTTTGACAACCTGCCACCAGGATCAATCTCCAGCTTCGAAGACTTAACCAAAAAATTCCTAACAAGGTTCTCTATTCAAAAGGACAAAGCCAAACATGCCCCCAGTCTACTCGGGATCAAACAGGGTAACCAAGAAACTCTCCGAGAATACATGGAGCGATTCAACAGAGCCTGCCTGGACATACAACACCTGCCCACTGAAGCAGCCATCATGGGACTAGCAAACGGCCTAAAGGAGGGACCGTTTAGCCAATCCCTAGCCAAGCGATACCCGACCTCCATATACGAGGTGCAGGAGCGAGCAGAAAAATATATCAACATGGAGGAAACCTCCCAGTTAAGAGACTCTTCTAGGAAGGAATCAACCTACCCCCTCCGAGATCGAGATCGGGAGCAGAGGAAGAAAGAAGAAACCAACTCGGACAAGCCACGTAAATATCACAGTTACACCCCCTCCGAGTCTCTTTGGTAAACATCTACAGAGAAGTATGCCACACCGAAAAGATCCCACCACCTCGACCGCTAAAACATAAAAGAGCGGGGAGAGATCGGTCCGAATACTGCGAATATCACAAGCTCTACGGTCATTCTACTAATGACTGCCACGATCTAAAGAACGTTATAGAAAAGCTGGCCAGAGAAGGAAAACTCGACAGATACATAGCAGAAAAAGGAGAAGAAACCAGAAAAAGAAGGCGGGGAGATAACGAGGATCGGGCCGAACAAACCCCACGAACCCCTGAAAGACACGTGCACATGATAAATGGAGGTTTTGCAAGCGGAGGAACATCCAGATCCTCGCGAAAAAGACACCTCAAAGAAGTCTATCATGTCCGAGAAGACAGTCCCCTGCCCGAGTTGCCTACCATCTCATTTACCCGAGAAGATGCTCAAGGGATAATACCCGGGCACGACGATCCAATGGTGGTCACCATTATCCTAGCAAATGCCAACCTACATCGAACCCTGATTGACCAGGGAAGCTCAGCAGATATCCTGTTCAAAGCGGCCTTCGACAAGCTCGGACTTGAAGAAAAAGAGCTAAAGGCCTATCCCACCGACCTATTTGGACTAGGGGACACCCCGATCCATCCCTTAGGATACATATCGCTACACACTACCTTTGGAAGAGGCGAGCAATCTAAAACATTAAGCATCGACTACATTATAGTCGACGTTACCTCAGCATACAACGCCCTCATTGGGCGACCAACCCTAAACAGACTAGCAGCTGTAGTCTCGACCCCACACCTCTGTATGAAGTTCCCTACCGCAAAAGGAATCGCTACCCTAAAAGGCGACCAAAAACTGGCGCGGCGATGCTATAACGAAAGCTTGAGCTTAAAGGGAAAGGAGATCAACACAATAGAACTCGGGCGAGTTCAAGTCCGAGAAGACCTTCGGCCACAACCAGAGGGAGAAACCGAAAGAATCCAGATCGGGAACACACCTGAAAAGATAACAAACATAGGAGCAAACCTCGAAACAGGCCTAAAGGAGGAACTCATAACCCTCTTAAGGGAGAATTCCGACCTCTTCGCCTGGAAAGCCTCCGACATGCCAGGCATAAGCCCCGACCTAATGTGCCACAAGCTATCAGTGTACCCGGGATCCCGACCTGTCCAACAGCGACGCAGGAAGCTCGGGCCCGAACGCATGCAAGCAATAGAAGAACAAGTACAAGCACTACTAGATGCAGGGTTCATTAGGGAAGTAAAATACCCCCTATGGCTCGCAAACGTGGTCCTGGTAAAAAAGCCCAATGGAAAATGGAGGATGTGCGTCGACTACACGGATCTCAACAAAGCCTGCCCCAAAGACCCATATCCACTACCAAACATCGACGCCTTAGTCGACGCAGCCTCAGGCTACAGATATCTCTCCTTCATGGATGCATACTCGGGATACAACCAAATCCCGATGTACGGACCCGACCAAGAAAAAACCTCGTTCATAACCCCAAGGGCAAACTACTGCTACGTAGTAATGCCCTTCGGGCTGAAGAACGCAGGGGCAACCTACCAGAGGCTAATGAATAAAGTGTTCTCAGAGCACATCGGACTACAGCTAGAGGTGTATGTCGACGACATGCTGGTAAAAACACGAGAAGACAGAAACTTGGTGGCCGACCTCACCAGTATCTTCGACACTCTCAGGAAACACAACATGAGACTTAACCCGACAAAGTGCACCTTCGCCGCAGAAGCCGGAAAGTTCTTAGGCTTCATGCTGACTCAAAGAGGCATCGAAGCAAACCCGGATAAATGCCAAGCAATACTCAATATGAAGAGCCCGACGTGTGTCAAAGAAGTACAACAACTGAATGGAAGGCTAGCCGCCCTATCAAGATTCTTGGCAGGATCAGCGATAAAATCACTACCTCTCTACTCACTCCTAAAGAAAGGGAAACCCTTCGCGTGGACCCCGGAGTGCGAAAACGCCTTCCAAAAATTCAAGGAATTCCTCGGGCAGCCACCAATCCTAACCCGACCTTTAAAAGGGGAAGAGCTCGTACTATACCTCTCGGTCGGACATCGAGCAGTCGCTTCAGCATTAATACGAGAAAATGACCAAGGACAACACCCCATATACTTTGTAAGCAAAGCACTACAAGGGGCCGAGTTAAACTATCAGAAAATAGAAAAATTCGCCTACGCCCTAGTGTTCACAGCTCGGAGGCTCCGTCCCTACTTTCAGGCCCACACCATCAAAGTCCGGACAAACCAACCCATGAGACACATCCTGCAAAAAACAGACATGGCAGGACGAATCCTACAATGGGCGGTGGAGCTGTCCGAGTTCGACCTTCACTATGAAGCTCGGACTGCCATAAAATCCCAGTATCAAGCCGACTTCATCGCAGAATACACTGAGACCCTTGGAACCCCACTCTCATGGAACCTGTATGTCGACGGGTCCTCAAACAAAACAGGAAGCGGAGCCGGGGTTATACTTGAAAGCGACCAAGGAACGCGGATAGAACTATCCCTAAAGTTCTAGTTCCAGGCTTCGAACAACCAGGCCGAATACGAGGCCCTACTAGCAGGACTAAAGCTAGCCGAAGAGGTCGGAGCCCAGAGAATCACAATCTTCAGCGACTCCCAGGTCATCACATCACAAGTAAATGGAAGTTACCAGGCCAAAGACCCAACTATGAAAAAATACCTGGACCAAACACAGGCACAGTTACGCCACTTCCCAGAAATACAAATCCAGCACATACCTCGGGAGCAAAATGCCCGGGCAGACGCCCTCTCAAAGCTTGCTAGCACCAAGCCTGGAGGCAACAACAGAAGTCTCCTACAAGAAACCTTACAATCTCCCTCCGTATTAAGAGAGGAAGAAATACTAAATATATCCAACCAACAACAAGGATGGATGACCCCCATACTCAACTACCTGAAGTCGGGAACTCTCCCCGCCGAAAGAAAAGAAGCTAAAAGGCTTACAAAGGACGCCCAGAATTATACATTAATTCACAACGTATTATACAGAAGAGGATTCTCAAATCCCCTCCTTAGATGCGTTCCGACCTCAGAAACAAAAAGCGTCCTCGAAGAAGTCCACGAAGGCATGTGTGGGAACCATCTCGGAGCTCGGGCACTATCCAAAAAAGTAGTCAGAGCCGGGTTCTACTGGCCGACCTTGCAAAGAGACGCAACGGAGTTTGTGAAAATATGCCCCCCTGCCAAAAACACGCCAATTTTCACAAGGCACCGCCCGAAGACCTCATCAGCATCACTGCGCCATGGCCCTTCGCAAAATGGGGACTCGACCTACTCGGCCCGTTTCCACAAGGACCGGGGCAAGTCAAATACCTCATAGTAGGGGTCGACTACTTCACAAAGTGGATCGAAGCTGAACCCTTAGCCACTATTACGGCTCAGAAAAGCCGTAGATTCCTATACAAAAATATTGTCACGAGGTTCGGAGTCCCCTACTCCATCACAACAGACAATGGAACACAGTTCACGGACACAAGTTTTCAGAACTTGGTGGCCGAACTAAAAATCAAACAGCAATTCACATCGGTCGAGCACCCACAAGCCAATGGACAAGCAGAGGCTGCAAATAAAATCATCTTGGCCGGGTTAAAACGAATACTCCAAGAGGCCAAAGGGGCATGGGCCGAAGAACTCCCCCAGGTACTATGAGCATATCGGACAACCCCACACTCTACAACGGGAGAATCCCCATTCCGACTAGCCTACGGGATGGAAGCAATGATTCCTATCGAAATAGATGAAGGGTCGCCCAGAGTCATCTTCTACAACGAAGGAGGCAACCCACAGGCACAAAGGGAAGAACTCGACCTCCTCCCCGAGGTCCGAGAAAGAGCCCGAATCCGAGAAGAAGCCTTAAAACGGCGAACGGCCCTCAGATACAATCAAAAAGTAATAAAGCGAAGTTTCTCCATTCACGACCTGATTCTAATCCGAAATGACATCGGAACACAAAAGTCGGGAGAAGGAAAGCTAGCCGCAAATTGGAAAGGACCCTACAAGGTAACAGATGTCTTAGGGACAGGCTACTACAAAATATCCGATCTAGAAGGCAATGAGCTGCCCAGGGCCTGGCACGCCTGTAATCTAAGACGGTACTACAGCTAGAAAAACCTAACCCGAGGTGTACTCTTTTTCCCTACAAGGGTTTTTTAATGAGACACCCGGCTAAGTAAGATACCCGACCTAGTCAAAGGGTAAACAGTTTGTAAATATTCCTTCTTTTTTAATACTAATCAAATTTCTCTATTCTCTCTTCCTCGTGATGAAGCAAATCCTAGAAAGTACCCCACCAAGGCGCATTAATTTATGCTCGGCAAAACGCAAAAAATCATTTGCCAAGAGACCATACAAGGTCGGCAAAGATGAAGCGACGAGGTTCAAATTAATGTGAGAAGTTATAAAGTAACTCTGAAATGGCTCGAAAAGCCAAATGAAAAAGAGGTTACAAAAATAACTTAAAAGGGCCGACCAACGACAAAATCGGACCTAACAAAAAGGAGGTACTCGAGCACCCGATGTCCGAGAAAAAGCTCGGACCCAAGAAAGAAGCCTCAAAACGGCAAGAACCAAGATTTCGAAAAACGCTAGCTAAAAAGTTGTTACCCGAAAACAACTAAAAAGCACAAAAGCGAAAGAACAAAATCGAAGGAAAACGCTGGCTAAAAAGTTGTTACCCGAAAACAACTAAAAAGCACAAAAGCGGAAACAAAAAGTCAAAACGCTAGCTAAAAAGTTGTTACCCGAAAACAACTAAAAAGCACAAAAGCGAAAGAACGAAATCGAAGGAAAACGCTGGCTAAAAAGTTGTTACCCGAAAACAACTAAAAAGCACAAAAGCGGAAACAAAAGGTCAAAACGCTGGCTAAAAAGTTGTTACCCGAAAACAACTAAAAAGCACAAAAGCGGAAACAAAAGGTCAAAACGCTAGCTAAAAGTTGCTTTACAAAAGCAACTAAAAAGTACAAGCGCAAGAACGAAACCAAAGGAAGTCTCAAAACGCTAGCTGAAAAAGTTGTTATTCAAAAAACAACTAAAAAGCATAAAAGCGGGACAAAAAGTCAAAACGCGAACACCACATAAATAAAGCTAAAAAGTTACTACAAGTAGCTAAAAAGCAAAAAGGTGTCCAAAAGCGTTCACAGTAACCATCCAAAACAAAAGAGCCCAAAGGTCGGGCAAAACACCAAAAATTACAGAGGGTCAAGGTCCTTTCCGGACTCCACATCAACAGAAGGCTGCGGGGCAAACATAGAAATCGGGACTGCATCGACAGCAACGTCACCCGGGTTTGAAACCCCCACGCCAGATCCATCCCCGGCCAAAGAGGAAGTCGGGTTCTCAACAGGAACTTCGAGGTCGGACGCCGGAACCTCATCCTCGTTTGGAGCAGGAACGATCTTTCCCTCCACAACGACGTTATCCGTACTGAACAAGCTCAGATCTAGGTCGGGAGCAAGAACCCGGACCTGAGCCTTCAGATTTTCAAACATGGCATCCATACCCTTGGCCACGTGACCTTCCAGCTCATAAAATTTGTCCTGCGCAGATTGCAGCTCCTCCTTTGTCTCCACAAGCTCGGCATATAGCCGAGTATAATTCTCTGTAGCCGCCTTCGCCATCTCCTCAGATGTCTTCGCTGACGCCACAGCCGCGGTAGCCCTAGCTTTCTCTTTCTCCAAAGAGGCCTCCAGCTCAGTAATCCTGGCAGCCTTCAGTTGACTAATCTTATCAAGCTCGGACTGAGCCTTCTCAAGTCGGGAGCTGGTCGCACCAATGGGGGACTTCTTGAACTCCCGGGCAATAGCGGCATGAAGACTGGCCATCTGGACACAGCTCCGCGCCATATACTGAAAATGATGCTCCATAGACGCATCATCAGTAGAAATAAAGGTCTGAGGAAGGATATGCTGCTCAATCCAACCTAGAGCATCAAAGTCCTTATCATTGAAACTGGCAAGCTCCTGAGAGGTCTTCTGCTTCTTAAGAGGAGGACCCGAGAACGGAGGAGGAGAAGAAGTAGCAGAGGTCGGAGGATCCTGGCTTACAGCTCGGAACTGAGGAGTCGGAATAGTCTTCGACCGAGTCTGAACACCCACGGTAGTCTTCTGCGGAGAGGATCGGACAGAAGCATCCCCGGCCTCGAGATTTCGAGCAGCCACCGACTTCTTCGTCCGACAAAGAAATTTCATGGAATCCGCCTGAGAAGACATCTCTGCAAGAAATAAAAGGGATTACCACAACAGAAATTCCACCAAAAATAAAGCAAAACACAAAGGAAAGGTCGGAATCTCAAAGAGGTCGGGAACTACCTAACTCGGAACGGAGAAGGCTTGGATCTCCCAACATTTTCTTCGTGTCCAAGTGAGGTGCCCGACCCCATAAACTGCTTACCACACCCACAAAAGCCTGCTCCACCTCATCTAGACTCTCAAACGTATACTTAACAGACACTACATTCTCCTGCCAACAAAGAGGAAAAGAAGGCTCCCCACTCTCATCTAGAAAGAAAGGTCGGACGTCCCCAGTAGCCCGGACCTTGAAGTAATAGTTCTTAAAATCGTGAAAAGACTCATCATACAGGGTACAGAACTTCCTCCCCTGGTTTGCCCTAAAAGAGACCCAAGACACCTTTCCCCCACCCGAACCCGGCTTCGTCAACACAAACAAATAAGAAAAAAGAGAAATAGAGGGAGGGACACCCAAAAACTGGCACAAAAGTTGGAACAGCTTTAAAAATGCCCAGGAATTTGGATGGAGCTGCGTAGGGGCAAGGTTACAGGACCACAAAACCTCGGACTCCAGGTCGGTAAAAGGAAGTCGGACACCCAGCTTAGAGAAAAAACAATCATAGGCGTAAAAGAAGAGCTTCTCGGAACTGTCTAAAGGCGGGAAGCAAACTCTCTCCTCGGAATCCGGGGCTACTAACTCATAATCCCTCTCAGACTCCCTATCCTCACATATGCTACATTGCCTACGAAACCTAGCTAAATACTCAGAATCTACCACGGAAGGGACTCTTAAAGGAACAGGATCTACCCAACCAAGACCACTCGGAATCTTGGTCGACATTGCTTGAAGAACCTTCCGAGACATAAAAATCTTGCCTACAAAGAAGAATACAAAAGCAAAGGCAAAAATCACGTAAAGGCAGACAGCAAAAACCCATTCAGCAAAACGAGAAAACAAAGTTCTTTTAGAAAGAAAATGCAGCAACCCGAAAACAAAGTACCAAAAGAAAAGAGCCCCCCCCCCCCACATACAAGCAACCAAAGCGATGGCGGCGCCTCTTTTCGGGGCAACCCAGGCATAGAAGAAAAAGAAAAACAGAAGCATATATGCGCAAAGAAAATGAAGACAAGAACAAACCTGGAAGAAAGGAAGAAGACGACGAGCTCCGATGCAAGGAAAACGGAAACGGCGGCGAGGAGGAAACCCCGGAAAAACGCACAGAAAGAATCGGAGAAGAAGAACAAAGAAGGAGCGGCGCTCGAAAGAGAGATGGCGAAAACTCAGAAAATGGAAAGGGAACAGAATAAACGAAGAAAATGAGGAAAGGGGCAAATAAATAATGCCTTCAACAGAGCCCGAACGGAAATCGAGGAGAAACGGTAAAAAGCAATAAATGCTGAAAACGGCCATTTTTTGAAAATTTTGAACTATGCCCGAGCTCGACCTCTCAAAGGACGAACTCGGGCAGGGGCACTGTTCATACCCTGACCGAGCTCCCCCAACTCGGAAGTCCATAGAAAGGTCCGACCTCGTCCTAAGGCCCACGCCTGAGGTCGGACCTCGGACAAATAAGCTAAGAAGGCCCATCAGAAGGAACGAAGCCCAAAACCTAAAGGCCGAAAAGGCCTAAAGAAAGGCGGTTCCACAAAGATAGGGATAAAGCTCCCAAAAGATAAGATAAGATAAGAATATCTTATCCAGGGAGGATCACGACCAACTACTATAAATACACTGGAGCACCCAGGTATAACTCATACTCTAATTCTACTCGATATCTGCTTGGACCCATGCTAACTTAAGCATCGGAGTGTCATTGCAGGTACAACCACCAGCCGCTCGGCACATCAAGCTCGGGTCACAGCACCCTCACCTCGGGTCTTGCCAGACGACCGAGCTACACGTTTCAGGTAACCCTCGGAACACATGTCTCATGACATGGATTAGAACTTTGATGCACTTTGCTGCTTGATTTCAGGACAAGGGAAGCAAAGAAGAACCACGTTAGCATTCACGTTAGTTCAACTAACGTGACCTCTAATGTGGAATGGGAGCTAGTTTGCGAGGTTAGTGAGAAAGGTAATCGCCAATAACGCCCTCGAAGCCATCACAACCCACGTTAAAAGTCACGTTAACTAAGTTAACGTGAACTCTAATGTGGAAGAATACAACAAGGCCAACGTTAGTGACACTCTCTTTTGTCACTAACGTCGGACCAAGCACATAATTGGCCACGTTAGTTGCCACGTTAACTTAGTTAATGTGTACTCTAACGTTGGAAAGCAAAAGAGAAGCCAACGTTAGTGACATTCACCTTTGTCACTAATGTTGGCCAAGCCTCCAGGAGCCACGTTAACTCCCACATTAACTTAGTTAACGTGGAAGCTAACGTGGAGAAAGCAATTGATCGCCAACGTTAGTGACACTTACCTTTGTCACTAACGTTGGGTTGAACCACCAAGAGCCACATGAGCAACGTTAACTCCCACATTAACTTAGTTAACGTGGAAGTTAACGTGGATAAAGAGATAATGAGCCAACGTTAGTGACACTCACCTTTGTCACTAACGTTGGAGACGGCTAGCATTACTACGTTAGAAGCCACGTTAACCTGGTTAACGTGGACTCTAATGTGGGAAGTAGGGGCACATTGGAACGTTAGTGACAAAGGTAAGTGTCACTAACGTTCTCAAAGGATTGGCATTACTACGTTAGAAGCCACGTTAACCTAGTTAACGTGGACTCTAACGTAAGGAGAAGGACGTTATTAGGAAAGGTAAGCCCCAATAACGTATGCGAAGGGCCAGGAGGCAACGTTAGTGGTCATGTTAGTGCCAATAACGTTGAAGTCAACGTGATCATATTTGGGTTAGGAACGTTAGTGAAAAAGGTGATTGTCACTAACGTTCTCAAACCCACACTTTCACTTAACGTTGACACCACTAACGTCCTGAGCCAAAGTCCCTGCCTACTTCACATTTTCTCTCTGCAAGCAAAGCTAAGCCCAATAAAGAGGATTACTGCTTCAAACTCAAGATCCAAAGGCCCATACCCAAGACTTGAAGAGCCAACTAGAAGATCATAAGAGTAGTATATATAGGAGTAACTTTGAATTAAAAAGGGGTTGGAAACTTTAGGAGCCAAGGGGCATAGAACTACTCTCTGTAATTTTACTTTTTTTTGCAACTTCTAGTTTTACTTTCATGATGTATTTTCCATCTTTGTTTTCATTTTTCAGAGCTATGAACAACTAAACCCCTTTCATTGGGTTAGGGAGCTCTGCTGAAATTTGATGGATCAATATTAGTTTTCATTCTTCTTCTTCTATCTTTTCTCTTGATTTTCACTAGAAAGCTTTCAATCTTCATCCAATTGAGTAGTTATCTTGGAAAAGAAACTATTCATACATGGATCTCTTCAGAACCTTGGAAAAGGAATGAAGAGATCATGCTAGAAATGCTTTCTTATGCTAGATCAAATTGGGTTTGGATGGATATGTGACTATAATCCTACCAATAATTGATTTGAGAATGCATGTAGTATAATCAGTGCCCATACTTCATCTCTTCTCATGAGCAATTGACCAAGGAATTGGCTATTGATCAAGATTTGAGAGATTGGATTACCAAGGAATTGGGATTCAATCACTTAAGATTGCCAAGGAGATCAATGAATGCATTGATTGAGGAAGAGATGAAAATGAATTTGATCCGGAGAATGCAACATCTCCCAAGCCCAATGAACTCCCATTTCTGATCTTACCCATTCTCTTTAATTTCTGCCATTTACTTTTATGAGCATTTCCCCCATTCCCATTTAAGATTTTGCAATTTACTTTCTGCCATTTACATTCAGCTCTTTATTTCTAGCATTTACTTTTTCTGCTATTTACTTTCCCGCTATTTAATTTTCTGCAAATCTCAAACCAAATTTTGATTCGTTCAACTAGAACATTCCTCTAATTAAAGTTGCTTGATCAATTCAGTACACTTGCCGAAGGAAATTTGTTGAGAGACAAGTTTTCCGTGCATGAAGTTTATGGCGTCGTTGCCAGGGATTGATTTGTATCAACAATGATTATGTTGGAGGATAATTAGATTGAGCATTTTTCATTCTGCTGATTTAAAATTCAGTTTGAGCAATTTAATTTCAGTTTCAGTTGTTTTTCCTCCCATCCCTTTAACCCTTTTATTCCAGTTATTTACAAACTTTTCACTCACCCACTAACTGTTTGATATATTGCTTCACTCACACTAACAGCATTTTTTTAACAAGAATAGTTTCTGTATGTATTTCATTGCTTGTGCCTTGTTGATTGTATGACAGGGAGAAGAAGCGGGGCTTCAACTTCCTTTGATTATGAACCTGAGAGGACCTTCCTTAGATTAAGGAGGGAAGCAAGAGGAAAAAGAGTAGTAGGTGCTGAAGAAGAGGAAGAGTACTTCGAACACAACATGGAAGAGAATTTGGAGAACAACCATGAAGAGGAGGCTCATAATCAAGGCCATGCCAACCATGCTAGGCAAGAAAGGAGGGTCTTATGATCCTATATCAATCCTAATCCTAGAAATCGTGGAAGCAGCATTCAGAAACCCACCATACATGCCAACAATTTTGAGCTAAAACCTCAGCTCATCACCCTGGTGCAGAATAATTGTTCATTTGGAGGAGGTGCTCAAGAAGATCCTAATCAACACTTAACAACCTTCTTGAGGATTTGTGACACAGTGAAGTCCAATGGAGTCCACCCAGATGTATATAGGCTGCTCTTGTTCCCCTTTTCACTCAGGGACAAGGCATCCAAGTGGCTTGAATCCTTTCCAAAGGAGAGCTTGACTAATTGGGGAGAGGTAGTGAAAAAGTTTTTGGCAAGGTTTTACCCCCCTCAAAGGATCAATAGGCTGAGACTTGAAGTGCAGACGTTCAGACAGCAAGATGGGGAGACACTTTATGAAGCTTGGGAAAGGTTTAAAGATCTAACAAGGAGATGCCCACCAGAGATGTTTAATGTGTGGGTCCAACTTCACATCTTCTATGAAGGTCTTTCCTATGAGTCAAAGAAGGTTGTGGATCATTCATCAGGAGGCTCTTTAAACAAGAAGAAAACGATTGAAGAAGCCATAGATGTCATCGAAACAGTTGTTGAGAATGACTACTTCTATGCCTCTGAAAGAAGTAACACTAGAGGAGTAATGGAGCTAAACCACATGGATGCATTGTTAGCTCAAAACAAGATGATCACCAAGCAGCTAGCAGATCTTACCAAGAAGGTGGAAGAGAACCAAGTTGCAGCGGCCATCACCTCATCACCAACTCAAGAAGTAGTAAACATAGGAGAAGAAGGTGACTGGGAGCAAGCCAACTATGTGGGAAACTCACCTAGACAAGTCAATGATCCATACTCCAAAACTTACAACTCTGGATGGAGAAATCACCCCAACTTTAGATGGGGAAATCAACAAGATCAAGGCCAAGATCAAAGACGTCCAAATCCCAGCAACATATCTCACCAACATGCCACACCTAGACCATATCAACACTCACATAACAACCCCTCTCAACACCTATACCAAACCCAACCTAACCATTCTTATCCCTCCAATCTCAACTCACCATCACCTTCTGATGACAGACTCTCAAGGATTGAGAACTTACTTGAAAGCATATGCAAAGAGATCCAAGACAGTAAAGCATTCCGAGAGGAAGTGCAGTCCAATATGCAGAATCAAGATGCTGCCATCAAGAAACTTGAGACACAAATTGGGTACCTATTCAAGCAGATTCCCAGCCATAACCTTTGCAGCGATACTAACTCAAACCAAAAGGAGGAGTGTCAAGCTATCACCCTCAGGAGTGGGAAGGAACTGAAGGAATCATCTTAGAAACCACAAGAAGAGGGCTCAAATGAAAAATAAGAAAAGCAAGATGGAGCTCAAGATTCCATTTCAGGTTCACAAAAAGAAGAAGGAATGTTGAAGCTAGACACCCCAAGAGTCCCATACCCTCAGCAGTTGAGGAAGAAAGGGGATGACAACCAATTCTTGAGATTTTTGGAAATCTTCAAGAAACTCCAACTCAACATACCCTTTGCTGAAGCAATAGAACAAATGCCACTCTACGCCAAGTTTTTAAAGGAGATAATGACTAAGAAGAGAAGCTGGAAGAACAATGAGACTGTGATACTAACCGAAGAATGTAGTGCTATCATTCAGCATAAACTGCCCCAGAAATTGAAAGATCCTGGGAGCTTCCAGATCCCTTGTATTATAGGGGAAATCACAGTAGAGAAGGCTCTGTGTGACTTAGGAGCCAGCATCAACTTGATATCAGTAGCTATGATGAGGAAGATGGAGATTGAGGAGGCTAAACCAACAAAAATGGCCTTATAACTGGCAGACTGATCGTTCAAGTTCCCTCATGGCATAGTAGAAGATTTGCTGGTGAAAGTGGGAGATTTCATATTCTCGGCGGATTTTGTAGTGCTGGACATGCAAGAGGAAGCCAAGGCATCCATCATCCTGGGATGGCCGTTCTTAGCCACTGCTGGAGCTGTCATTGATGTCCAAAAGGGTGATCTCACCCTAAGATTACACAATGAAAAGATGACAATCAATGTGTTCAAGGCCATGAGTTACCCACCAGAACAATTGGGGGAATGTATGAGGTTGGACGCACTTGAAGAGGAAGTGCAGGAGAGTTTTGAAGAGGAAGAACCTGAAGAGTTAACAGAGGAGGAGTCAACATCTAGTGAAGAGGTTGCAACAACAGAGATTCGCATACAAGGTGCACAAAAGGAAGAGAATGAAAAGATAGAGGCACCCAAATTTGAACTCAAAGCACTGCCACCCACCCTCAAATATGCATACTTAGGAAAGAATGAAAGTTACCCAGTAATCATAAACTCATCCCTCAGCCAAGATCAAGAGGATGAACTACTCCAAGTATTGCGAAAGCATAAGGATGCCATTGGATGGACCCTCGCTGACCTGAAGGGAATCAGTTCAGTCATATGCATGCATAAAATACTGTTGGAAGATAATGCCAAACCATCCATTCAATCTCAAAGGAGGCTTAACCCAATCGTGAAGGAAGTGGTACAGAAAGAAGTTATGAAATTATGGCAGGGAGGAGTAATCGACCCGATCTCAGACATCCCCTGGGTCAGCCCCATGCATGTCGTGCCCAAAAAAGGAGGAATCATTGTAGTCCCCAATGAGAAGAACGAACTCATTCCTACAAGGACCGTCACAGGATGGTAGATGTGCATATATACCGGAAACTCAATGAGGCTACACGAAAGGATCATTTCCCCCTCCCATTCATGGATCAGATGTTGGAAAGACTCACAGGACACGCATATTATTGTTTTCTCGACGGATATTCAGGATATAACCAAATAGTGGTTGATCCTAGAGACCAAGAGAAAACCTCATTTACTTGCCCATATGGAGTGTTTGCCTACAGGCGCATGCCATTTGGGCTATGTAATACACCTGCGACTTTCCAACGTTACATGCTTTCTATCTTCTCTGATATGATAGAGAAATTCATTGAATTTTTTATGGATGATTTCTTGGTATTCAGCGATTCCTTTACTAGCTGCCTAAATCACCTAGCCTTGGTATTGAAAAGGTGCCAAGAGACCAATCTGGTCTTGAACTGGGAGAAATGTCACTTTATGGTGACAGGAGGAATAGTCCTTGGCCATAAGGTTTCTAACCAACGCATTGAGGTGGACAGGGCTAAGGTGGAACTTATTGAAAAACTTCCTCCACCTAGTGATGTCAAGGCAATTAGAAGTTTTTTAGGACATGCTGGCTTTTACAGAAGGTTCATTAAAGATTTTTCAAAGATAGCCAAGCCCTTGAGCAATCTCCTTATATCCGACACACCATTTATCTTCGATGAAACATGCATGCTAGCATTCGAGAATTTAAAAAAGAGATTGTCCTCTGCTCCTATCATTTCCCCACCTGATTGGAACTTACCCTTTGAATTGATGTGTGATGCATCTGATTTTGCAGTTGGAGCAGTGTTAGGGCAAAGAAAAGATAACTTAGTCCATGTGATATACTATGCTAGCAAAGTCCTCAATGATGCTCAAAGAAACTATACCACTACTGAAAAGGAGTTGCTAGCAATAGTTTTTGCATGTGACAAGTTCAGATCATACCTCATTGGTGCTAAAGTGATTGTTTTCACAAATCACACAGCACTTAAATATTTGTTTGCCAAGCAAGAATCAAAACCAAGACTAATAAGATGGATCTTATTGTTGCAGGAATTCAATATTGAAATCAGAGATAAGAAAGGAGTGGAGAATAAGGTAGCAGATCACCTATCCAGAATCTGTCATGAGGAAGGTGGAACACATGATACAAGTGTGAACAAGCTCTTCCCTGATGAGCAATTGATGACAATTCATAAAGCACCATGGTTTGCAGACATTGCCAACTTCAAGGCAACCGGGGCCCTACCTCCAGGGATCAATAAACATAAAAAAAGAAAGCTCATAAATGATGTAAAATATTTTGTCTGGGATGAGCCATATCTCTTCAAGAAGTGTTCAGATGGAATCCTTAGAAGATGTGTCTCGGAAGAAGAAGGACGAGAGGTCATATGGAATTGCCACGGCTCATGCTATGGAGGCCATTTTGGAGGGGGCAGAACTGCAGCAAAGGTGTTAAAAAGTGGATTCTTTTGGCCCACCCTTTTTAAGGATGCCAAAGAACTAGTAAAGAGCTGCAATGAATGCCAAAGATCTGGAAACTTGCCCAAAAGAAATGAGATACCACAGAATTTCATCTTGGAACTGGAACTGTTTAATGTGTGGGGAATCGATTTCATGGGACCATTCCCAACCTCATATTCAAACAAGTACATCTTGGTAGCAATGAAGTATGTTTCCAAGTGGGTAGAGGCTATTGCCACTCCAATGAATAATAACAAGATGGTCATGAACTTCCTCAGGAAGAATATCTTCAGCCGTTTTGGAGTCCCCCGAGCACTCATCAGTGATGGAGGGAGTCATTTTTGTAACAGACCACTAGAAGCTCTCTTCCTACGATATGGGGTAAAACACAAGGTTGCCACACCTTACCATCCCCAAACAAGTGAGAAAACTGAGATATCCAATAGAGAGCTAAAAAGGATTTTGGAAAAGACTGTGGGTGCATCAAGAAAGGATTGGGCAAAGAAACTGGATGATGCTCTTTGGGCATACCGTACAGCATTCAAAACACCAATTGGAATGTCCCCATATCAACTGGTGTATGGGAAAGCGTGTTATTTACCATTAGAGCTGGAACACAAAGCTCTCTGGGCTCTCAAGACACTAAATTTTGACAGCATTGCTGCTGGTGCAAAGAGGATCTTGCAGTTGCAAGAGATGGAGGAATTTAGATCACAAGCCTATGAAAATGCCAAGATTTATAAAGAAAAGGCAAAGAGAAGACATGACCTGCATCTTGCACCCAGGAGTTTTGAAAAGGGGCAACAAGTACTCCTCTATAATTCCAAATTGAGACTGTTCCCAGGAAAACTCAAATCAAGGTGGTCCGGACCTTTTCTTGTCACAAAAGTCTCGCCATATGGACAGAAATCATGGATGAAAGATCAGAGAGGACTTTCACTGTAAACGGACAAAGGCTGAAGCATTATATGGGCATCATGGGGAAAAACCCCAAAGTAAAATATCATCTCAAGTAATGGAGAAATCGTCGAGCTAGCGACGCTAAAAGAGCGCTCTGTTGGGAGGCAACCCAACCTGAGGTAGTTTCGTTTTCATTTTCATTTCAATAAAGATCACAAGTTGTTTCCCTGGTATTGCGAGGAGCTAAGTTTGGTGTTCCACACCAAAACAATCCAAGAGTGAAAGTGTAATTCTAAGTTTGGTGTTCCACCAAAGATATTAGTTAGAATCACACTACACCCCCGAAACACATTGCTAGCTCCAACCAATCGGGGGAACCAATTAGCTGTAGTTTAGTCTTTAGTTAATAATGGTTTTGTTAACAACATGATATGAGGTTCTCTGCATGTGTGCAAACTTTTGTACTGTGCAAGGAACTAAGTTTGGTGTTCACACACCAAATTCAGTTCAGAAGTTCACAAGCATACATGCAAGCTAACTATTTCTCAAGTGTTTCGGGAACAAGCAACTTCCAATAACTTTGCAGGAACTTTATGAGGAAATGGTGCACCTGCATCCAAGGAAATAAAGTAGCAAAGACTATGGATAATGACAGAGAGGAGGACAACTAGAAACCATCACCCGAAGGTTGTATTGTTACTTAATTCCATGTATTGAGAATGTGAAAATTGGAAGTCCAAATGCACCTTTGATTAATAGCTACTCATTAGTTGGAACCCTTTCAATTCTATTTTTAAGTCTCTCACAGCTTAGGTCTATGTTTGCTAGTTTGAATGTCACTGCATCTTTTCCTTACTTAATTGTATGCTTGTCCTTTTTAATCAAATGAAAAGAGAATGAGTGTTTTATAAAGGACCAGAGTGGAGTTCATATTATGGAGTAAGTTCCTAAGTTTGTGGTGTAATCATAAGTTAGCTAAGTTGGTTCACCAACAAGGTGTGAAGACAACTATCTGTCCTGAATCCTATGCTTTGAACACACCCCATGAGACTAACTAAATAACAAGATCCTAATAAGAAAAAGGGAAAGAAAAAGGAAAGTGAATAATAAAAGAAAAATAGCAAGAAAAGAGGCTAGGCACCAAGGGGTTGAGTCTTGAGGGATGTGTCTGTGGTGTTCTTGTACCAAGGATCTGCTTGAATTACTAAGCTCTCAGGGGTGCTTTATCACCTGGTAACTTGGGTTAGCTAACCTGGGATTATCAGCTGAAAGTCCACTATCAAGAGTAATCTTTGCTACAGAACATTTAGTAGCCCAAAGAGGTGCTGGACACCAAGACCTCAAGGAAAGAAAATAAACAAACCATGTGCCTGTGGTGTGTATGTATGGGGGAGAGACTTGAGGAAGTAAGTCCTTAGGGGTGTTTCAACACCTAGCACCTTGAACCAACTGGTTCGGGAGTGTTGGCTGAAAGCTTATTCTAAAGAGTTGCCCCCTTACAGAGCTCTTAGCCTAAGAACACAAATAAGCCCTGAAATGACAAACAAAAGGATCAATGAATAAAAGTCTCATGGGATGCAATCAAGTGAGTAGTTTAGGACATGATAAAGGTCTGAAAGCCAATGAAGGAATGAACCTAAGTAGCTATGCATGAAACCACCATAAAACCAGGGACATGACTTCCACAAGAATGACTCATTTCTCTTGGAATTCCATTCATCATTCTCTTGTTCCAGTACTTGCTTAGGGACAAGCAAGCTTTAAGTTTGGTGTTGTGATGCCAGGGCATTATGGCCAGTTTCACTGACCTTTCTTTAGTGTTTTTAAGGTAGTTTCATGCATTTTCTTAAGAAATAAGCTAGTTTTGGGTAGATATTCACTTACATCTTGTTTCAAGTATACACTGTGCATTTTACATGATTTCATGAGAATTTTGCATGAATTATATGACAAATTGGATGATACATGTCTCATGACTTGGATTAGAACTTTAATGCACTTTGCTGCTTGATTTCAGGACAAGGGAAGCAAAGAAGAACCACGTTAGCATTCACGTTAGTTCAACTAACGTGACCTCTAACGTGGAATGGGAGCTAGTTTGCAAAGTTAGTGAGAAAGGTAATCGCCAATAATGCCCTCGAAGCCATCACAGCCCATGTTAAAAGTCACGTTAACTAAGTTAACGTGAACTCTAACGTGGAAGAATACAACAAGGCCAACGTTAGTGACACTCTCCTTTGTCACTAACATTGGACCAAGCTCATAATTGGCCACGTTAGTTGCCACGTTAACTTAGTTAATGTGGACTCTAACGTTGGAAAGAAAAAGAGAAGCCAAAGTTAGTGACATTCACCTTTGTCACTAACGTTGGCCAAGCCTCCATGAGCCACGTTAACTCCCACGTTAACTTAGTTAACGTGAAGCTAACGTGGAGAGAGCAATTGATCGCAAATGTTAGTGACACTTACCTTTGTCACTTGGGTTGAACCACCAAGAGCTACATGAGCAACGTTAACTCCCACGTTAACTTAGTTAACGTGGAAGTTAACGTGGATAAAGAGATAATGAGCCAACGTTAGTGACACTCACCTTTGTCACTAACGTTGGAGATGGCTAGCATTACTACGTTAGAAGCCACGTTAACCTAGTTAACGTGGACTCTAACGTGGGAAGTAGGGGCACATTGGAACATTAGTTACAAAGGTAAGTGTCACTAACGTTCTCGAAGGATTGGCATTACTACATTAGAAGCCACGTTAACCTAGTTAACGTGGACTCTAACGTAAGGAGAAGGGGTGACTCATCACGTTATTGGGAAAGGTAAGCCCCAATAACGTATGCGAAGGGCCAAGAGGCAACGTTAGTGGTCACGTTAGGGCCACTAACGTTGAAGTCAACGTGATCATATTTGGGTTAGGAATGTTAGTGAAAAAGGTGATTGTCACTAACGTTCTCAAACCCACACTTTCACTTAACGTTGACACCACTAACGTCCTGAGCCAAAGTCCCTGCCTACTTCACATTTTCTCTTTGCAAGCAAAGCTAAGCCCAATAAAGAGGATAACTGCTTTAAACTCAAGATCCAGAGGCCCATACCCAAGACTTGAAGAGCCAACTAGAAGATCAGAAGTGTAGTATATATAGGAGTAACTTTGAATTAAAAAGGGGTTGGAAACTTTAGGAACCAGGGGGCATAGAACTACTCTCTGTATTTTTACTTTTTTCTGCAACTTCTAGTTTTACTTTCATGATGTATTCTCCATCTTTGTTTTCATTTTTCAGAGCTATGAAAAGCTAAACCACTTTCATTGGGTTAGGGAGCTCTGCTGCAATTTGATGGATCAATATTAGTTTTCATTCTTCTTCTTCTATCTTTTCTCTTGATTTTCACTAGAAAGCTTTCAATCTTCATCCAATTGGGTAGTTATCTTGGAAAAGAAACTATTCATACTTGGATCTCTTCGGAACCTTGGAAAAGGAATGAAGAGATCATGCTAGAAATGCTTTCTCATGCTGGATCAAATTGGGTTTGGATGGATATGTGACTATAATCCTACCAATACTTGATTTGGGAATGCATGTGGTATAATCAGTGCCCATCCTTCATCTCTTCTCATGAGCAATTGACCAAGGAATTGGCTATTGATCAAGATTTGAGAGATTGGATTACCAAGGAATTGGGATTCAATCATTTAAGATTGCCAAGGAGATCAATGAATGCATTGATTGAGGAAGAGATGAAAATGAATTTGATCCGGAGAATGCAACATCTCCCAAGCCCAATGAACTCCCATTTCTGATCTTACCCATTCTCTTTAATTTCTGCCATTTACTTTTATGAGCATTTCCCCCATTCCCATTTAAGATTCTGCAATTTACTTTCTGCCATTTACATTCAGCTCTTTATTTCTAGCATTTACTTTTTCTGCTATTTACTTTCCCGCTATTTAATTTTCTGCAAATCTCAAATCAAATTCTGATTCGTTCAACTAGAACATTCCTCTAATTAAAGTTGCTTTACCAATCACTCTCTGTGGGATTCGACCTCACTCTATAGTGAGTTTTTACTTGACGACAATTCGGTACACTTGCCGAAGGAAATTTGTTGATAGACAAGTTTTCTGTGCATCAATTCATTCTTAAAAATTCTGAAGAACAAAATAAAAAGAAAAATACCTAATCTAAGCAACAAGATGAACCATCAGTTGTCCAAACTCAAACAATCCCCGGCAACGGAACCAAAAACTTGGTACACGAAATTGTAATACACAACTTCGTGCAGCTAACCAGCAAGTGCACTGGGTCGTCCAAGTAATACCTTACATGAGTAAGGGTCGATCCCACGGAGATTGTCGGCTTGAAGCAACCTATGGTCATTTTGTAAATCTCAGTTAGGTGGATTCAAATGGTTATGGAGTTTTGATAATTAAAAGATAGATAATCATTAAATAAAGATAGAGATACTTATGTAATTCATTGGGGGAATTTCTGCTAAGTGTATGGAGATGCATTATTCCTTCTGAATCTCTGCTTTCCTACTGTCTTTATTCAATCATTCATACTCCTTTCCATGGTAAGTTGTATGTTGGGGATCACCGTTGTCAATGGCTACCTCCCATCCTCTCAGTGAAAATGGTCCTCTACGGTTTCTGTACGGCTAATTAACTGTCAAATTTCTCGTCTCAGATGAAAAATACCAGGCACAACTACCGCATGGCTAATTAGCTGTCGGTTCTCGATCGTGTTGGAATAAGATCCAATGATCCTTTTGCGTACAGTCACTGCACCCCACAGTCGCGAGTTTGAAGCGCGTCACAGTCATCCCTTCCTAGATCCTACTCGGAATACCACAGACAAGGTTTAGACTTTCCAGATCTCAGGAATGCTACCAATTATTTCTAGCCTATACCACGAAGGTTCTAATCTCGGATTCAGATGCCCCATTGTCAGAGGGGAAACGAGATGAATCGTTGATTAAAGACCCAACAGATATGCATTCAAGCTTGTTTTCATGTAGAACGGAAGTGTTTGTTAAGCACGCGTTCATAAGTGAGAATGGTGATGAATGTCACTTGATCATCACATCCATCATGTTCTTGTGTGTGAATTAATATCTTGGAATAAGAATAAGCTTGAATTGAATAGAAGAACAATAGTACTTTGCATTAATACTCGAGGAATAGCAGAGCTCGACACCTTAATCTATGAGGTATACAAACTCCACCGTTGAAAATACATAAGTGATAAAGCTCCAGGCATGGCCGAATGGCCAGCCCCTATAAAAGCCTAAGATAGCATAAAAATTATCAAAGATGATCTAAGGATAATCCAAAGATGTGAGTACAATAGTAAAAAGTCATACTTATACTAAACTAGTTACTAGGGTTACAGAAATAAGTAAATGATGCATAAATCCACTTTCGGGCCCACTTGGTATGTGCTTGGGCTAAGCATTGAAGCGTTCGTGTGTAGAGACTATTCTTGGAGTTAAATGCCAGCTTTTATGCCAGTTTGGGCGTTTAACTCCGACTTTTAGGAAGTTGGCATTTGAACGCCAGTTTGTGTCATCAAAACTCGGGCAAAGTATAAACTATTATATATTGCTGGAAAGCCCAGGATGTCTACTTTTCAACGCAATTGAGAGTGCGCCAATTGGGCTTCTGTAGCTCTAGAAATCCATTTCAAGTGCAGTAAGGTCAGAATCCAACAGCATCTGCAGTCCTTTTTCAGCCTCTGAATCAGATTTTTGCTCAGGTCCCTCAATTTTAGCTAGAAAATACATGAAATCACAGAAAAATACACAAACTTATAGTAAAGTCCAGAAATGTGAATTTTTCTTAAAAACTAATAAAAATATACTAAAAAGTAGCTAGATCCTACTAAAAACTACCTAAAAACAATGCCAAAAAGCGTTTAAATTATCCACTTATTAGTCCACATCTCAGTCAGGATTGCAGTTGCCTTGGCAGCAGTAGCTCGGGGTTTCTCCTTCTCCACATCCAGCTCCAATTTAGCCACCCTAGCATCCAGCTCTTCCTTCAAACCCTTGATTCTATCAAACTTAGCTTTAGCTTCCTCCAAAAAGGACTTAGTGGCACGAACAGGAGACTCCTTGATAACCTGTGACAGGGCCGCCCCGACATTGGCAATTTGAACGCTGCTGCTCACAACACATCATCCAAAGGAATCCTACCATGGGGAGCAATCAGTTCGGTGGTAAAACTCATGCCATCAAAATCCTTGCTATGCAGATCATAGGTACCAATAGTTTTTTGTCACTTTGGAGGGGGACTAGCAGCAGTAGGAGAGGAGGTAGCACCATAGGTCGGTTGAACAGGGTCAGTTGGAATCGTTCAAACTTGTGGTGTCTGAATGACCTTCCTTGGCCCTAAAATGTCAGAAGTCGGCTTCTTCGGAGGCACCTGAGAAGACCCTTCTCCCGAGGTCTTTGCCGTCAAGTTTTGTGCAGCCGTCACCTTCTTAGCCCTACAAAAGGCCTTTACGGAGTCTGTAGATTTCACCATCTATGAAAAAGAAACCAGGAAAACAAGTTACAAATAAGAAAGGGATAAATCTGCAAATAATAGAAGAAAGTTATCAGAAAATAAGTTAGACGCTACCTAGCTCGGCACGGAGGAGGGAGGGATCTCATAGAAATCTCTTTGCATCCAGATAAGGAGGCTCCCCTCAGTTCTCCTCTAAAACACCGACAAAGGCCTGTTCAACCTCGTCTAAACTCTCCCAAGAATACTTAGTAGCTACTATATCTTTTTGCCAACACAAAGGAAAGGTCGGCTCACCATTCTCATCTAAAAAGAAAGGTCGGACATTCTCGACAGCTGGGACCTTAAAGTAATAGTTCTTAAAATCTCGAAAGGACTCGTCAAACATTGAAAAAACTTTCTTCCCCTGGGTAGCTCAAAAAGAAATCCAAGAAACTTTCTTTGTGGCCACTCCAGACTTAGTCAACACAAAAAGATAAAGAAAAAGGGATGTGGCAGGTCAGACACCTAATTCCTGGCACAATAGTTGAAAAATCTTAATGAAGGCCCAAGAGTTCGGATGAAGCTGGGAAGGGGCCACGTTGCAAGTCCATAAGAGGTCGGTCTCAAAAGCAGTAAAAGGGATGGTGATATTCAGCGGACTAAAGAAATAGTCATAAGCATAAAAGAATGGGCGTTCTCCCTGAGTCAGGGGGGAAACTTACCCTCTCCTCAGGGTTGGGCGACAACAGCCCAAAATTCTCTTCATCGTCCCTATTGCTATAGATCCTATGGAATCTCCTAAGCCTCTCACAGTACTTCGGATCGGCCACAGTAACACACATCAAAACTAGAGAGTCCAGCCAGTCGGCCATGCCAGTAGGGATTTTTTTGGACATCTCGACAATATTCCTACCGGTAGACATATAGCAGCTACACCTACAGTGAGAAAAAAAAGGAGAAGAGGTCACTACCAAACAACTTGGACAGTAAGAGAATGGCAAAGAAACATTCAACAAGTGTCAGATATGTCAGCAAAAAGGGAAACCCTAAGACCCGCAAAGAACGGAGGATCAACACCAAAGGGAAACAACAGAATAGAAATCCAGAAAAGGGAAACAACGCAAAAATCATAGCCCTAGCCAGCCTTAACCCTCTCAAACAAAAGAGAATGCAAGGAGTTCAACCTAAGTACCAGCATTTCTTCATACAAATAGAAAAGACAAAAAGACTATAATCATCAAAAAACAAGACCACACATGATCAAGGAAAGAAAGTTTCAACCTTTTTTACTAAAGTTTAAAAAAAACTAAAACTTTGTGCAAAGGGAAAGCATGCAAGAGTAAAAGCAATAAGAATAATGACAAACAAAGCAGATAGAACAAGAAAGGGTATAATCACCAACCTGCAAAGGAAAGTGAGAGGCGACAATGGAGAGGTAACCAAAAAGCGTGAACGGTCCGATGAAAGCTTCGAAACTTTAAAGAAGAAAAGCTTGGGGCAAAAACCTTTTTTAGCAAAAGGCTGATCTTTTCAAGAAAGGTGAAAATAAAATAAATGAACAAAAGGAAGTCTTTCTTCACTGAGCAAACGAAACGGATGAAAGCAAGAAAACTGAAAACCAAGGTTCAAAGTTTTTAAATTTAAAAATAAAGTGAGGGAATGGAATGGCAAAACAAAATAAAAACCTAATCAATGGGCATTAAAATCACATGTGTATTTCCAAGGAGGTGAAAAAATGCTTCGCATTAAAAGCGAAAGCAGGCACCAAGAATCACGCGAGGAGGAACGACCCGATGTCAAAATCAATGCTCGAACACGACTTCCCTAAGGGATCGAGGCTGACAAGCGTGATTTCAAGGGAGGATCGAAGCTCGAGCAGGGGCACTGTTCATACCATGGGTTGAGTAAGGTGAGCCGGGTTGGATGAAGACAAAAACGACCGACCTCTTATAAAGGTTGGTCGACACCGATCTCTTCCCAAAGAGCTCGGTCAAATTGCTATAAGGGCCCAAGTAGGCCCAAAGCAGAAGATAATAGCCCACCTAAAGGCAGCTGGCAAAAGATAAGGGGACTCACCCACAAAAGATAGGATAAGATAACAAACTTACTCAAAGGAAGGTCACCCAACACTACTATAAATACACTGGAGCACCCAAGTATAACTCATACTCTGATTCTACACAAAAAAACTACCTAAAGCACGTGCTAACTTAAGCTTCGGAGTCTCTTGCAGGTACCACCACCCTCCGGTGATCATGGATCAGTAGCTCCACCAGATCCAACAAGTCAGGCACGACAACTTTGGCTACAACAGCATACTCTTCCGTGATCTACATTCAGTTTCAGGTAACCCCCAGAACACTACCCAAGCTTGATTTAGCTAGGTTCACTCCCTAGACTTTCAACCACTAAGTGCTCACCCAACTTAGCAAGGAAATCTCTTTAGGATCATGAATACGAAATAGAAATACAAACAAAAGAGTTTGAAATAATTTATTGGCTTTTCTCTAAGAAAACTCTCTTTCCCTTTTCTCTCAATGGCTTTTTCTATTACTTTACATAATGCCTTTTTTTCATTGATAAGAAACAAAAAAAGATAAGAACCAAAGAACAGAAAACTCAATTTAAAGCCATGAAGGAAAAGAAGGGATAGCTTGAAAGCTATGAAGACCCAAATAGTATGCTCACTCTCCTTGTTTCAATTTCTGGCCGTATACCCTTTTTAAAGAAGGGTAAAGCTTTGAAAACTTGAGCTTGGTTAAACACATTTGACTTATTCTTTTTCTCCAAAATTTCATATCAGAGACATAAAGGAGAGATAGGATAACAGCAGTTATTAGAGTTGGCATGCATCCTTACCTTACAGCTTCTCTTTCTTCTTATTTCCTTTAGCTTCAAGGATCCGAGTTATTCATCCATTCTTTGGCTCCAAGTTTTGTTTTTGAATTTTGATTTCAAGTAGTGATACACAATCTCCATTTTCTTGATCTTACTCGAATGATGCATGTAGGAGGAAGGCAGCTTCAACAAGTTGCAATGGAAGCACAAAGATGAAAACGTTGTTCTGATTTAACCTTTGATTTGATTTTGCCTTTTTACACTAGCCTCTGACTTTTCCTCTTCGTTCTTCTTTGCTACTTGAACTTGGTGATTACCTTTTTTATTTTTGATGGAACCTTAAACTGAGCTTCCATTTCTTTGCTTGCTTTTGAAACTTTTAACCTTGATTTAGGGGTAATCACGTGGGTTGCAGTTCTGAAGAGAGAACGGAGTGTACGGTTGCTTGGTTACAAGCCGAAAAAGAGAGTGCTGCTTTCTTTCTTGGTTTGTGATCAGTAACAATTATCATGGGACACATGAGAATGAAATGTTTGCTTTTGGTCTTGGGCCTGTTGCATAATAACATAATGAATTACACACACTATTAGGCTTGTTTTGAGCATTTTATTATTCTACACAATGCACACACACATCACAAACATGTTTTGTGTAACAGCCTAATTACCATAAGCCTTACCTCATGCCGTAAAGCAAAGGTTAATTAGAGGTCACGACAATTCTAAGGCTTATACATTAATATATATATATATATATATATATATATATATATATATAAAGAAATAATAATTCTAGAAGTCCGATGAAAAAATAAGCTCAAAAACTAAGTTTCAAAAGCGCAAAATGTTCACACGAAGCTAAAAGCATATGGTACAAGGTATAGATACAAGATAATAAAACATATATAGATATAAGAGCATAATAGTCATAAGATACTAGCCTCAGACCGCGGAGTTTAGGCCGACTAGTTATATACAGACATACAAAATTTTGAAAGTTAAAATAGTTTATACAATATCCCTCTAAAATTAGGCCTCTAAGGAAAATATAAATAAAAAGTGAGAGCATTAAAGACAAAAGAAATCAAAAGAAAAAAGGTGATAGAAGATCTTCCGCTCTGTCATCACCATGCAACTCGCCATAGTGACTTATGACCTGCATGTAAAAAAAACAAAATATGGAATGAGAACCAGAGGTTCTCAGTATGGTAGCAGTGCCAGTAATGTAAAATATAAGACTCCTGGAGGCCAGAGGCAATCCTAGAACTTCATATAAATCCTGAAGTTCAACTTAAAGCATATCTAAATTTAAAATCATCACTTTAAAATTCCATAATGAAACAGGGTATTCTATATTAAGGAATTTCTAAACTAACATTCACACCGGTGTCCCACAGCCTTCGCCAGCGTAACTGCTATGCGATCTCATCACCACCGCCTACCGGACCTCCTCAATCTCAGTAAAAAATAGAAGTAATTCATACAAGTAAAGAACAAGTAATTATCAAGTATAGCAGGTAAATCAAGAAGTACGTAAGCATGTTACACAATTAGACATATTATGCAAGTAAATAAAGCAAGCAACCATATTGTTCCGAGGGTTACCTGAAATTATAGGTCGATCTCGGACGAGATCTTCTGTGCTAGTCGGAACTGATATGTCGGGCTGGTGAATAGCGGCCGGAGCTGGTGCGTCCGACTTGTTGGACTGAATGTGCTGCTGATCCTTTGTCACCGAAGGGTGGGGGGTACCTGCAGGGGACTCTGATGCTTAAGTTAGCAAGGGGATTAAGCAGGTATTGAGTAGAATCAGAGTATGAGTTATACCTGGGTACTCTAGTGTATTTATAATGGTGAGATGTGACATTTTGGATAAGATAAGTTAGTTATCTTATCTTATCTTTTATCTTTGAGTTGAGGTCAGCGTATCTTCAATGGAACCGCCTTTATCCCTATAGGCTTTGGCTGCCTTAGGATTTGGGGCGTGTTCCTCTATTTGGGCCCTTCTTTGGGCTTTCCTGGTGACTTGGCTGAGCTCTTAAGAAAGAAGTCGGGTTGTCCTGACCTAAAGAGGTTGGTCGCTTTGTCTGTCGAACATCCCGGGTCAGACAGCTCAACCCAGGGTATGAACAGTGCCCCTGCTTGAGCTCGGTCTTTCTGTTGAGGTCGAGTTTTTTGACTTCGGTCCTTTCATGATGAAGCCGAACTCAAGCATTTTGTCGATTTCTTTTTGTAGAATCTTTTGAATGTAGAACGTTTTCCTCTAAAGGCGCGCACTTTTATATCAACGCTTTGCTTTTGGGAACGTGAAAGGGTTTAATACCTTCATTAATTGGTATTAATTGCCCCGTTTTTTCCTGGCTTTGATTTTGAATTTTCTCAATCAAAAACGGTTTCTTTTCTTCGCTCTTCTTCGTAACTTTTCCCTTTACTCTCTCATTTTCTGTTTCTTTCGTAACTTCTTCCTGTAACGTCTGTTCTATTATTGCTCTCTGTGGAAGAGAGGTGATTTCCAGATTTTCTCCTTCTATTTTTGTGGTTTTTCGCTTCGAGGTTTCTCTTCTATTTCTCCAGGTTCGATTTTTCTTCCTCTGCTCTTTTTATATGTCGGTAGAAAGTTTGAATTTTGCTCAGAGAAAGTTGGGATCTTTATGTTTTTACCATGCCTAATTGTTTTCATGTTCTGGAATTTCTTCGTTTTTTGGTGCGAGTCTTTTGCTTTTTTTGTTGCTTGAATCCTTTCTTAGGGCTTTTGCATGTTGTCGCCGCTTCTGGTTGCGCCTTTGATGATGATTTTTTGCTTGATCTTTGAAAAAGTTTGTGTCTTTGGTGATTTTCTACTTGGCATTTTTTATGTTTGACAATGCTTTTTGCTGATAGACCGTAGGTAGGTGGTGACTTCGTGTTTTTATTTTTACTTCCTTTGTTTCTTTTGGGACTTTATTTTCTTTCTGATGAGTGTCGGGGCGTAAGCTGTAGAAATTTCTTGAATTCTTGCTTTGCTATTACCTCCAAAGGATGCCCCAGGATTTTGGTTTGAATCTTGGGGTTTTCCTTTTTTGTTCGTCCGTCAAGTTGTTTTTGCCCCTTGTCCGAGATGCTTTTTTAGTAATCCACTCTTCTTTTCTTATTGTAGGATTTAGTTGGCCTCATGTCTTCTCGCAAAAACGTTGTAGAGATGCCTTCCCGGGTTCCTGAGGGCATGGCTGATTGGGTGGACTCAATGGTCCTTATGTGTGTCTCCTTGGTTGATTCCGAGTTTTGAGCGTAGCTTAGGCAGTTTCATAAGGTCTGTAGTAATCCAGGTGATGAGAAGAACTATGAACTTGTCCCTTCCTCCTCCGAAGAGAGAGTCTACTTCTCTACTCGGGTTGTTGACGATTGCCCTTTCTTCTATGTTTATGACTTTTTCTTTGGTCCGCTGGGTATTACCCTTCCTTTTACTCAATTTGAAACCGACCTGTTATGGTCTTGTAATGTTGCCCCCTCTCAACTTCACCCTAATTCCTGGGGATTCATAAAGATTTTTCAATTGTTGTGCCATGGTTTTGGTATCCCTGCTTCCCAATCTCTCTTTTTCTATCTGTTTGTTTTGACTAAGCCCGGAGTGGTAAAAAAGAAGGCAGCTTGGGTCTCCTTTCACTCTACCCAGGGAAAGAAGGTCTTTTTCCATGTTTGACGAGTCATTCCATGATTTTAAAAACTACTTTTTCAAGGTCTGAGCTGTTGAAGGAGCTCGGCCCTTCTTTCTGGATGAAAATGATGAGCCTGCTTTTCCCTTGGAATGGCAAAAGGATGTGAGAGTGTCCCGATATACGTGGGAAATGTTGGATGAGGCTGAGCGAGCCTTTGTGACTGAAAAAAAATTGGAAGAACACTGGAGGCAACCTCCCCATCTCGACACAAAGAAATTTCTAACCAATCCCTCTCTTCTTCAAACTGAGATGGGTATTTTGTGTTTCCTTTTTTATCTGTTTATATTGCTTGTAGCTGTCCTTCCAACTTGTACGACTTGTAGCTTAACTTTCTATTTTATTTGCAGAGGCAATAAAGAATAACGAATCTATAAAAGCTTTTAAGAGGGCACAGAAGGCGACTGTTGCCAGAAATATTGCTGCCAAGGCGGCTGGGGAGGGGTCCTCCCAAGTGCGCGAGAAGCCATCAGTACCGAGTTCCCTCGGGGTGAAGAAGGTGATCCCAACACCTTGGATCCGCTTGGTGGATCCTCACCCTACTTCTGCCGCTCCATCTGCTGTCCCTCCAAGTAAGAAGCAAAAGACGGCTGAGCCCTTCGACCTCAATGCCCCTAATTTTAATGCCATTGAGTTAGTAGATCAACAAATCGGGCCCTATGGTACCATCTCCATGGACAATGTGTCCATTCTCCATCATCCGGAGTTTATGGCCCGAAATCATGTAAGGATGGCATATATGTCGGCTGCTATACATTGGACTGCTCAGAATCTTCCTCTCTATGCTACCAAAGCATTTATGGAAGAGGCAAAGCAGGAGTTTGACCAGATGAAGGGGCTGAAGGAGGAGCTTGAATTGAAGGTGACCAAATTGGAGAAGGATCTAGAGAATAAGAAGGCGAGTTCCCTTTCACTGGCAGCTTCTTTGAGATTGGCCGAGGACACAGCCTTGATGCATAAGGAGAGTTACGTTATGACTTATCGGGAGGTGATGCGCCTGAGGGAGGAGTTGAACAATGCCCAGGAAAATTATTCTGAGCTCCAACGTCATCTCGTTGGCAGCGTGACTACTGCTTACGAGAACTTAAAGGAGCAAGTTCGGGTCATTGCTCCTGAGGCCGATCTCACCCCTTTCAGCTTGGACAATGTTGTCAGGGATGGCAAGATTGTCCCTGATGACGATGGTGATGATGATACTGATCCTCCTCCTGTGTCCTCTGCCAAAGTGTCGACCTCTTCTGTTCCTCCGGTTGCAACTGATTCGGATTGCCAGGTTCTGAACCGGGAGGATGGAACTATAGATGCCGTGCCTATTCAGACTTGTCCTCCTTCTCCTTGTCCTGATGATGCCAAGAAGGCTCCTGATGCTTGCTGATCTCTTTCTAGATATTTATGTAGTTGGCCCGGCTTGTGTGCTTTTTAAAACTTTGTTTGTTTTGCCGACGGTTTCTAGTTGCTTGTTTTAGCAACTTTATTTTGAAAAACAAAAAGTAGCTCGCTATCTTTAGCAGGTGTTGATGGCCGCTGTTCCGGGGCCTTATAACTTTTGTGGAGTAATAGAGGTAGTTTTTTGACTTGGCATCTTTTCAGTTTTCTACTGATGTTTGAAATCTTGTATCTCGACCTCCTCGGATTGCTCTGTTTTATTGTTTGTAGCTTGGATCCTTTGAGGTTGTGACTTATGGGTCCAACTTGTTTCTTGGTGGTTCTTTTGCGCTGGTCCCCCTTTCAGTTATTTCTGTAATCCTCTTTCTTGGACCTTAGTCAGGTCTCTTTCGGCGATTACTTTTATAACTTATTTGTAGGAGATCAACTTCGTTAGGTCGACCTCTTTCCAAGTTATTTTTGTAATCCTCTTTCTAGGACCTTTGTCAGGTCTCTTTCAGGGATAACTTTGATAACTTTTTAGTGGTAGGAGTCCGACTTGGTTATGTCGGTCTCCTTTAAGTTATTTTTTGTAGTCCTCTTTCTTGGATCTTTGTCAGATCTCTTTCAGGGACTACTTGTATAACTTTTTAGTGATAGGAGTCCGACTTGGTTATGTTAGTCTCCTTTAAGTTATTTTTTGTAGTCCTCTTTCTTGGATCTTTGCCAGATCTCTTTCAGGGACTACTTGTATAACTTTTTAGTGGTAGGAGTCCAACTTGGTTATGTCGGTCTTCTTTAAGTTATTTTTTGTAGTCCTCTTTCTTGGATCTTTGTCAGATCTCTTTCAGGGACTACTTGTATAACTTTTTAGTGGTAGGAGTCCGACTTGGTTACGTCGGTCTCCTTTAAGTTATTTTTTGTAGTCCTCTTTCTTGGATCTTTGTCAGATCTCTTTCTGGGACTACTTGTATAACTTTTTAGTGGTAGCAGTCCGACTTGGTTATGTCGGTCTCCTTTAAGTTATTTTTTGTAGTCCTCTTTCTTGGATCTTTGTCAGATCTCTTTCAGGGACTACTTGTATAACTTTTTGTTTTCGGCTGACTTTGTTATGTCAGGCCCTTCTAAGTTAAAGTAATCCTCTTTAATAGGGTTGGCCAGACCTCTTTCTAGGGTTTACTTATAACTTGGGTTGACTTGGTCCGACTTGTGAGCGTCGGCCAGCCTTTTAAGTTATTATTTTAGCTATCCGTAAGACCTCGTCAGGTTCCTTTTTGGATTGCTTTCGATAACTTCTTACATTATTCTGTGTTCACCTTTGCCAATTTGTAGAAAGTGGTTGGCATCTTTAGATCATCCTTTGGGTGAATCGCGTTTTCACCTTTATCGGACGATTTATCTTTATCGTGGTCGTGCAGTGAAATTGTTTTTCACTTTCTGCCGACCTGTTGCTTTATAACCGGACGGTGAATACTTCAGATTAATGCGTCTTGGATTCTTTGTAGAATATCTAAATAAACTTTATTCAAAGAAAAAATGCAAATATATATATATATGTGGGAATTTTCTTATCCCTTTAAGTCGGGCATGACCTGGATCTCACATGGTGCCTCATTAAAAAACCTTTTCAGGAAAAAGAGCACATCCACTAATGAGATCCGTTGCCTTTTCTAGTTGTAGTACCTTCTTAGGTTGCAGGCGTGCCATGATCTGGGAAGCTCCCGTCCCTCGAGTTCGGATAGTCGGTAGTAGCCCTTCCCAAGCACTTCTATGACTCGGTAGGGTCCCTTCCAGTTTGCTGCCAGCTTTCCTTCTCCGGGCCGAGTTGTTCCAATGTTGTTTCGGATTAAGATGAGATTGTTCTCAGCGAAACTTCTTGGCACTACCCTTTGATTATATCTGGAAGCCATTCGACGTTTTAGAGCTTCTTCTCTAATCCGAGCTCTTTCCTGGATTTCAGGTAGTAGGTCGAGTTCTTCCCTCTGAAGTTGAAAGTTTGCTCCCTCATTATAATGGACTACTCTATGCGATCCTTCTCCAATTTCTACTGGAATCATTGCCTCCATTCTGTATGCTAATCGGAAAGGGGATTCCTTTGTGGTGGAATGTGGCGTCGTTCGATATGCCCATAGAACCTGTGGAAGCTCCTCTGCCCAGGCTCCCTTTGCATCTTGCAGTCTTCGTTTTAACCCTGCCAATATGACTTTGTTGGCGGCTTCAGCCTGTCCATTGGCTTGTGGATGTTCGACAGAGGTGTACTGATGCTTTATATTCAAGTCGGCTACTAATTTTCTGAAGCATGCGTCTATGAATTGGGTACCATTGTCTGTGGTTATAGAATATGGAACCCCGAACCTTGTGACAATGTTTCTATATAAGAATTTTCGACTTTTCTGGGTGGTGGCATTAGCTAGGGGCTCTGCCTCAATCCACTTTGTAAAGTAATCTACCCCTACTATGAGGAATTTAACTTGTCCTAATCCCTGTGGGAAGGGGCCGAGAAGATCGAGTCCCCATTTTGCAAATGGCCAAGGCGAGGTCACGCTAATGAGCTCTTCTGGCGGGGCGATGTGAAAATTGGCATGTTTCTGACATGGTGGACATGTCTTTACAAATTCTGTAGCTTCTTTCTGTAGAGTTGGCCAATAAAATCCCGCCTGGAGTACTTTTTTGGCGAGAGCTCATGCTCTGAAATGATTGCCACAAATACCGCCGTGTATTTCTTCTAGCACTTCCCTTGTGTTGGAGGTCGGCACGCATTTTACTAAAGGTGTTGAGATTCCTCTTTTGTACAGGATGTTGTTTATGATGGTGTAGTACTGTGCCTCCCTTTTTAACCTCTTTGCCTCCTTTTCTTCTCTCGGGAGCGTTCCTGTTTTGAGGTAGTTGATTATGGGGGTCATCCATGCTTGGTCCTGACTTGTTATAGTCAGGACTTTTTCTTCTTCCGAGATTGACGGTTTTGTAACATTTCCTGGATGAGGCTCCTATTGTTGCCCCCTGGTTTGGTGCTGGCTAGTTTTGAGAGTGCATCAGCTTGGGCATTTTGTTCGCGGGGTATGTGGCAGATTTTATACTCCCCGATTTGTCCGAGCTGTTCCTTGGTTTTATCCAAATATTTTTTCATGGTGGGATCTTTCGCTTGGTAGCTCCCTGTTATTTGTGATGTGACCACTTGTGAATCGCTGTAAATGTTGAGTTTTTGAGCTCCGACCTCTTTAGCCAGGTTCAAACCAGCTAGTAATGCTTCATATTCTGCCTGGTTGTTTGAGGCCGGGAACCCGAACTTGAGGGAGAGCTCAACTTGGGTTCCTTGGTCGCTTTCTATTATCACGCCTGCGCCACTTCCAGTTTTATTTGAAGAACCATCCACGTAAAGATTCCATTTTGTGGGGGTTTCTAGGGCATCTGTCAATTCTGCGATAAAGTCAGCCAAATACTGTGATTTGATGGCCGTCCGAGCTTCATATTGGAGGTCAAACTCTGACAACTCGACTGCTCATTGTAGAATTCTGCCTGCCAGATCTGTTTTCTGTAATATTCCTTTTATGGGTTGGTTAGTTCGAACCTTAATGGGTGAGCTTGGAAGTAGGGGAGGAGTCGTCGAGATGTTAGGACGAGGGTATAGGCAAATTTTCTTTTTTCTGGTAGTTCATCTCGGATCCTTATAGTGCTTTGCTAATGAAGTAGACGTGTTTTTGTCCATTTTCGTCTTCTCTGACTAGTGCTGAGGCTATTGCCCGGCTCTCTACTGCGAGATATAATATGAGCGGTTCTCTTTCTTGTGGTCGAGATAGGATAGGTGGCCGTCCTAAGAACTCCTTGAAGACTTGGAAGGCTTGTTCACATTCTGTCGTCCATGCGAACTGTTTTCCCTTTCTTAAAGTAGCATAGAAGGGGAGAGATCTTATCGCAGCTCCTGCTAAGAATCAGGATAGGGCGGCCAACCTCCCATTGAGTTGTTGTACTTCTTTCACACAGGTTGGGCTCTTCATGTTGAGTATGGCTTGACATTTGTCTGGATTTGCTTCAATTCCCCTTTGTGTGAGCATGAAGCCTAAGAATTTGCCTGCTTCTACTACGAAGGTGCATTTTGCGGGATTGAGCCACATGTTGTGCTTCCTTATAGTGTAAAACACTTGAGTCAGGTCGGATAATAATGTATCTTCGCTTTGTGTCTTTATCAACATGTCGTCCACATAAACTTCCATGATTTTACCGATGTGATCTGAGAAGACTTTATTCATTAGCTTTTGATAAGTAGCTCCTGCGTTCTTAAGACCGAAAGGCATCACGATGTAGCAGTCATTTGCTTTTGGTGTTAGGAACAAGGTCTTTTCTTGATCTGGTGGATACATGGGGATTTGATTGTATCCCGAGTATGTGTCCATAAACGAGAGATATTTGTATCCGGAGGAAGCATCTACTAAAGCGTCAATACTTGGGAGTGGGTATGAATCTTTTGGACAAGCCTTGTTGAGATCGGTGTAATCGGTGCACATTCGCCACTTCCCATTTGATTTTTTCACCAAGACAACGTTGGCTAGCCATAGCGGGTATTTGACTTCTCTTATGAATCCGGCTTCCAGTAGTGCCTGTACTTGCTCGTCCACATCTTGGGAACGCTCTGGCCCAAGTTTTCTTCGTCTCTGTTGCACTGGTCGAGATCCTGGATAAACTGCCAACTTATGACACTTTAGCTTAGGGTCTATGCCTGGCATGTCTGCGGCTTTCCATGCGAAGAGATCGACGTTATCTCGCAAGAATTGTATTAGTAATTCTTTTAAATCTCCTTTTAGGATTGTGCCGATATTGGTTATTTTTTCCCAGGTATCCCCAATCTGAATCTTTTCTATCTCGCCTTCTGGCTGGGGACGAAGTTCTTCTCGTCGGTGAACTCCACCCGGCTCGATTGTGTGGAACTCTTCTCCTTTGCCTCTGAGGTTTAGGCTTTCGTTATAACAGCGACGTGCCGTCTTCTGGTCTGCTTTTATCGTGGCTATCCCTTTTGGGGTTGGGTACTTCATACATAGGTATGTGGTCGAGACTATTGCGCTGAGTTGATTGAGTGTTGTCCGTCCCATGAGAGCGTTGTAAGCTGAACTTACATCGACTACGATGTAGTCTATTTTGAGGGTCCTGGATTGGTCCCCTTTTCCGAAGGTTGTATGTAGTGGTATGTATCCAAGTGGTCGAACCGGGGTATCTCCTAGTCCAAATAGGCTATTTGGATATGCTTTAAGTTCTTTTTCTTCCAAGCCGAGTTTATCAAAGGCTGTTTTGAATAAGATGTCGGCAGAACTCCCTTGGTCTATTAATGTGTGGTGTAGGTTGGCGTTTGCCAATATAATGGTGATAACCATGGGATCATCGTGTTCTGTGATGATGCCGGATGCGTCCTCTTTAGTGAATGTTATTGCCGGAATGTTGAGTGCTTTCTCCTCTTCTTCGACATGATATACTTTTTTGAGATATCTTTTGCGAGAGGATTTGGAGATCCCACCTGCTGTGAATCCGCCATGTATCATGTGAACATGTCTTTATGGTGTCCGAGGTGATTGCTCTGTTCGTTCGGTATCTTCATCCCTTCGTCTCTTTCTTTGATCATCTCGGGTGGCCAAGAATCGATCTAATTTTCCTTCTCTCACCAATTTTTCTATGATATTTTTTAAGTCGAAGCATTCGTTTGTGGAGTGTCCTCGGACTTGATGGTATTCACAATATTCCTTTCAGTTTCCTCCTCCCCTTTTGCCTTTGAGCGGCCGTGCTGGGGGGATTTTTTCCGTATGGCAGACTTCTTTGTATATCTCGACCAGGGATGCCCTGAGAGGGGTATAGTTATGGTATTTTTTTATTTTCTCCCCTTGTCGATCTTCTTTTCTTTTGGGTTCATTGTATTTGTCTCGGTAGGAGACCCCGATTTTGAGGTTTCTCCTAACCGAGCGTCTTCCTCCATGTTGATATACTTTTTTGCCCGCTCCTACACTTCGTCTAAGGATGTCGGGTACTTTTTTGATATAGATTGGCTGAAAGGTCCCTCTCGTAGGCCATTGATGAGTCCCATGATGGCGGACTCCGTTGGTAAGCTTTGTATGTCCATGCATGTTTTGTTGAATCTCTCCATGTAGTTGCGAAGGCTCTCCCGATCTCCTTGTTTGATCCCTAGTAGACTGGGGGCGTGCATGGTTTTATCTTTCTGAATGGAGAATCTGGCTATGAATTTTTTAGCTAACTCATCAAAGCTTGAGATGGACTTCGGGGGTAGGTTGTCGAACCATCGGATCGCTGTCTTTGTCAGAGTTGTTGGAAAAGCCTTACAGCGAACAGCATCTGGGGCGTCAGTGAGGTACATTCTACTTCTGAAGTTACTGAGGTGGTGGTTGGGATCCGTGGTGCCATCATACAGGGTCATATCCGGGAGTTTGAAGTCTTTTGGAATTTTGGTTTTCATGATTTCCCTGGTGAACGGGTCTTGGTCTTTGCATGAATTTTCCTCGAAATTAGTCTGGGGGGCCTTTGATTTGAGATCGGCTTCCAATTGCTGTAGTTTTTCTTCCAACTCTCGACGTCGCCGCACCTCTTTTTGGAGATCTCTTCCAATTTCCCGTTGTTGTTGGGTTTCTTTTTCCAGTCGTTTTAGGCGATCCAGGAGCGCTTCTAATGCCCCTGAATTTGGTGAGTCTTTGTCTTTGTTGGTTTTCGGAGTGTTTTGTAGCGTGAGATCTGCGTTTTTGTGCAGTGTCCGATCCTCCAAACCTGAATCGTGGCCGTTTTCATGGTCGTCCGCCATGGTGATAGGATGACTTCCAGGTTCCCTGGCAACGGCGCCAATGTTCCGAGGGTTACCTGAAATTGTAGGTCGATCTCGGATGAGATCTTCTGTGCTGGTCAGAACTGATGTGTCCGGCTGGTGAATAGCGGCCGAAGCTGGTGCATCCGACTTGTTGGACTGAATGTGCTGCTGATCCTTTGTCACCGAAGGGTGGGGGGTACCTGCAGGGGACTCCGATGCTTAAGTTAGCAAGGGGATTTAGCAGGTATTGAGTAGAATCAGAGTATGAGTTATACCTGGGTGCTCCAGTGTATTTATAATGGTGAGATGTGACCTTTTGGATAAGATAAGTTAGTTATCTTATCTTATCTTTTATCTTTGAGTTGAGGTCAGCGTATCTTCAACGGAACCGCCTTTATCCCTATAGGCTTGGGCTGCCTTAGGATTTGAGGCGTGTTCGTCTATTTGGGCCCTTCTTTGGGCTTTCCTGGTGACTTGGCCGAGCTCTTAAGAAAGAAGTCGGGTTGTCTGACCTAAAGAGGTCGGTCGCTTTGTCTGTCAAACATCTCAGGTCGGACAGCTCGACCCAGGGTATGAACACATATAGAAGATGCACATGATGAATGCCTGCCCTATTGACTGTGATATCACATTGTTGGTTCAACTGCCAACCCGACATATCCCGATGGAGATGTTGCCTTTCGGTCACGAATAAAATGGGTACCCCCGGGGATATTGTGCCCGGCACACGGTCTAGGGATATAGTGCCCGCGCACACTCTTGTAATTTCGAAAGGATGCGAGCGGGATACTAAGCCACAGACCTCACATCTCAATATAAGCAGGACTAACCACAACCCCCACACCACTGTCGCAACCTCGACAGGTGGGATTAACCTACTGTCCCTGCCAGGCGCATAGCGTCTCAACAATACCAGTATCAAACATTACATATTCCATTAGTGATCACTTTCAGTATTTAATCTTTCTCATCTCCATAGCTCATCATACTCATTCATCAACAAAGTACTCCAATAGTCCACAAGCTTGACGGGAAGGTAAAACAGTTAAAAACAAAGTTTTTATTCAAAAATAGGGCAGTGTGCATACGCATAGATTTGTGCGTGCACATGCCCAGAATAGTTTTACAAACATGTGCGTACGCATATAGGTGTGTATACGCACAAAAAGTAAAATTTTCCATTTTGTGTGCACGCATGGGTACGTGCGAACACCCTCAACAGAAGGCACTTCCCAGCATGTGCGTACGCACAACATGCAAATTTTGCAAGGTGTGTGTGCCCACATAATGTGCAAACACTCTCAACAGTAGGCATATCCCTATGTGTGCGTGCGCACCAGAGTGTGTACGCACATTTTCACAATTTTACAGGGTGTACGTGCACACAAGGGTGTGCGTATGCACAAGTGAAAATGTGGCCCCTCTTTAGAGCACACGCATAGCAGTGTGCGTTGGCACACATACCAAAATCACAAATTCTGCAACATCACAGAATTTTAGATTTTTGACACTAACTTCCAACGATCATATCTTCTTCTAAAAAATTTCAATTTCCACAAAATATATATTGTTTTAAACCTCTTTAAATTATCTTTAATTTGATACAAAATTTAATAAATTTCAAAAACCTTAGCTCAAGATATGATCCGTCGAAATTCACCAAAAACTAGTTTTTACTAAAAGTTCACTAGGTCCTCAAACCTTCAAAATTCACAACCAAACAAATTCAAAGCCTATTCACTTTCACCATACAACCCTACCAAATACTATACTGTACCTTTCCATTCCAACTCAATCGATTCAACATCTACCTCAATCAATTCATCCACATAAACCCAACAATTTCAACAATTTCTACATCAAGGTTCCAACATCAACAACTTTAACATAATCTCACTACTCATAAACATCACTTATCCTATCTCAAAATCAACATTCACTATAATCATCACAATCATCAAAATCATCATACATCACAATTATCAACAATAAATTTTAATCCAATCCTATGGTCCACTAGTCTAAGTGTCCAGAAATATTACGTATTACATAAAGAAAGCCAACACCATACATTGGCCAATTCCCAATATGCACAATACGGAAATTTGAGTACAAAAACTCTTTCAACCAAAATCAAGCCACCAATTCCAATCCAAATGCTTCCAAATATCCAAGGCAACTCCAACAAGCACTAGTACTCAAACTAACATCATATATTTCATAAAATCAAAACCTAATACTCACAATATACCAAACTACAAGGGTCTTGAGAAACCTTACCCTATTCACAAAAATTGGGGGTGAACCCAACAATTTCTCACTAATGGTTAGCACCTAAATAATCAAAACACAAAATTTCACTCAAAACTAAAACCTAAAATTCAAATTTCAAGGGTGGAAAAACTGGGCAGGAATTTCTGAGATTCTTACCACTTTGGTTAGATAAAATTAATGGGCTCAACAAGAGCTTCGCGTAGCTGCAAACGGCTCGTCAATCGGAGCTCCGTAGCTCAAGTTATAAGCGAAACAAGATGAATGTGAATAGTAAAACCCTCTCCTCTCTTCTCTCAACTCACCAGTTAGAGTTTTTTGCCATTTGGCCCAACTTTGGCGCCCGGTTTTCAACTTTAGTTATTTTTCTAAGTTTTTCTAACGTTTTTATTACTCTGACGCCATACTAGACAGACTTAAGCCGGAACTGTCGGCTAATTTACCGGTACGCATTTTTACGCAATTTTCCGCTGAAAATTACATTTTCCAACTCAGAAAAATCTATTGAGTCCAAATATCATATTTAAATTTTCTAATTAATATTCTAAATTTTTGAACCTATTTCGGACAATTAATTTATTTTAATTAAGTGGTTAATTAATCGCGGTTCTTACATTTTGGGCTTTCAACCCACGATTATAATGTTACTCATCATCAATTATTGTTATTATTTTTTTGAAACTCAACAAAAATGGAAAAAAATGTGAAATATGCTAATGAATGGTGGATGATGGATGGATCGTCCCAAGCTTATTTATAATCTAGATCCTAACCTAAATTTTAAATTTAAACTAAGCCTAGTCTTATCTTTTCTAGAAGAATAAGATAAACCTAACAATATCTTAAATTTAAACTAAGTTTAATCAAATCTTAAATTTTTAGAGCGTGTGGGCCGAGTCATGTCCATTTGACAGAATACTAGGCCTTGATTTTGCATGGCCACTCGCACCAAATGTTGGGCACTGGCATCCCTCCTTAATTCTTTATGGGAGCTGGGCGCTAGCTTATGGGGCTAGGCGCCTAGGCTTTTTGGATTTCTCCTGATCATGGATTCTTGGTGCCAAAGTTGGGCGCTTGGCATTGGGAAGTTATTGTTTTGTTCTATTTCGAGGCATTGGGCACTGTTCATACCCTGTCCGAGCTCCCCAAACTCGGTAAGATCATAGAAGGTCCGACCTCGTCCCAAGGCCCACGCCTGAGGTCGGACCTCGGACAAATAAGCTAAGAAGGCCCATCAAAAAGGAACGAAGCCCAAAACCTAAAGGCCGAAAAAGCCTAGGAAAGGCGGTTCCACAAAGATAGGGATAAAACTCCCAAAAGATAAGATAAGATAAGAATATCTTATCCAGGGAAGATCACGACCGACTACTATAAATACACTTGAGCACCCAGGTATAACTCATACTCTAATTCTACTCAATATCTGCTTGGACCCATGCTAACTTAAGCATCGGAGTGTCATTGCAGGTACAACCACCAACCACTCCACATATCAAGCTCGGGTCCCTGACCCCCACCTCGGGCCTCACCAAGACGTCCGAGCTACTCGTTTCAGGTAACCCCCGGAACATTGGCGCCGTTGCCGGGGAACCTGGAAGTCATCCCTCTACCATGGCGGACGACCCCTCCAACAATGACCGCGCGGCATCAGAACAAGAGGAGGAAGTTGACACCGGAGAACGACCGGACAGCCCTCTATCACCACGCACTCCAGGAGGAAACAAACAGAATCGCCCAAAGACGTCACTCCCAAACAAAGATCCACGAAATCCCGAAAAAGAAAAGAGCTCGGAAATTCTAGAAGCAGTCCGGGCACAACAAAACCGACTAAAACAACTCGAAGAGGACATAAAGAAGCAAAAAGAAACTGAACAAGATCTGAGAAGGGAAGCTCGCAAGCGCAGAAAATTAGAAGAAAAACTGCGGAAAATAGAGGCCAACCTGAAAGATCGGTCAGACCGCGGCCCCACCCCCGAAGGCAACCATAATCCCTTCACGCAAGAGATCAAAAAGAGAAGGAGGGGAGATAACGAAGATCGGGCTGAGCAAACCCCGCGAACCCCTGAAAGGCACGTTCACATGATAAATGGAGGTTTTGCAGGCGGAGGAACATCCAGATCCTCGCGAAAAAGACACCTCAAAGACGTCTATCATGTCCGAGAAGACAGCCCCCTGCCCGAATTACCTACTATCTCGTTTACCCGAGAAGATGCTCAAGGGGTAATACCCGGGCACGACGATCCAATGGTAATCACCATCATCCTAGCAAACGCCAACCTACATCGAACCCTGGTTGACCAGGGAAGCTCAGCAGATATCCTGTTCAAAACAGCCTTCGACAAACTCGGACTTGAAGAAAAAGAGCTAAAGGCCTATCCCACCGACTTATTTGGACTAGGGGACACCCCGATCCATCCCTTAGGATACATCTCGCTACATACTACCTTTGGAAGAGGCGAACAGTCTAGAACATTAAGCATCGACTACATTATAGTCGACGTCACTTCAGCATACAATGCCCTCATTGGGCGACCAACCCTAAACAGACTAGCAGCTATAGTCTCAACCCCACACCTCTGTATGAAGTTCCCTACCACAAAGGGAATCGCTACCCTAAAAGGCGACCAAAATCTAGCACGGCGATGCTACAACGAAAGCCTGAGCCTAAAAGGGAAAGAGGTCAATAAAATAGAACTCGGACGAGTTCAAACCCGAGAAGACCTCCGGCCACAACCAGAGGGAGAAACCGAAAAAATCCAAATCGGGAACACACCTGAAAAAATAACAAACGTAGGAGCGAACCTCGAAGCAGGCCTAAAAGAGGAACTCATAACCCTCTTAAAAGAGAATTCCGACCTCTTCGCCTGGAAAGCCTCCGACATGCCAGGCATAAGCCCCGACCTGATGTGCCATAAGCTATCAGTATACCCGGGGTCCAGACCTGTCCAACAAAGACGCCGGAAACTCGGGCCTGAGCGCGTGCAAGCAATAGAAGAACAAGTACAAGCATTACTAGATGCAGGGTTCATTCGAGAAGTAAAATACCCCCTATGGCTCGCAAACGTGGTCCTGGTAAAAAAGCCCAACGGAAAATGGAGGATGTGCGTCGATTACACGGATCTCAACAAAGCCTGCCCCAAGGACCCATATCCACTACCAAACATCGACGCCTTAGTAGACGCAGCCTCAGGCTATAGATATCTCTCCTTCATGGACGCATACTCGGGATACAATCAAATCCCGATGTACGGACCCGACCAAGAAAAGACCTCGTTCATAACCCCAAGGGCAAACTACTGCTACGTAGTAATGCCCTTCGGGCTGAAGAACGCAGGGGCAACCTACCAGAGGCTAATGAACAAAGTGTTCTCAGAGCACATTGGACTACAACTAGAGGTGTACGTCGACGACATGCTGGTAAAGACACAAGAAGACGGAAACTTGCTGACCGACCTCACCAGTGTCTTCGGCACCCTCAGAAAACACAACATGAGACTCAACCCGACAAAGTGCACCTTCGCCGCAGAAGCCGGAAAATTCTTAGGCTTCATGTTGACTCAAAGGGGCATCGAAGCAAACCCGGACAAATGCCAAGCGATACTCAATATGAAAAGCCCGACCTGTGTCAAAGAAGTACAACAGCTGAATGGAAGGCTGGCCGCCCTATCAAGATTTTTGGCAGGATCAGCGATAAAATCACTACCTCTCTACTCACTCCTAAAGAAAGGGAAACCCTTCTCATGGACCCCGGAGTGCGAAAAAGCCTTTCAAGAATTCAAGGAATTCCTCGGGCAGCCACCGATCCTAACCCGACCTTTAAAAGGGGAAGAGCTCGTATTATACCACTCGGTCGGACATCGGGCAGTCGCTTCAGCATTAATACGGGAAAATGACCAAGGACAACACCCCGTATACTTTGTGAGCAAGGCACTGCAAGGGGCCGAATTAAACTATCAGAAAATAGAAAAATTCGCCTACGCCCTAATATTCACAGCTCGGAGGCTCCGTCCCTACTTTCAAGCCCACACCATCAAAGTCCGGACAAACCAACCCATGAGACACATCCTGCAAAAAACAGACCTGGCAAGACGAATACTACAATGGGCGGTGGAACTGTCCGAGTTCGACCTCCACTATGAAGCCCGGACTGCCATAAAATCTCAGTACCTAGCCGACTTCATCGCAGAATATACTGAGACCCCTGGAACCCCACTCTCGTGGAATCTGTATGTCGACGGGTCCTCAAACAAAACAGGAAGCGGAGCCGGGGTTATACTTGAAAGCGACCAAGGAACACGGATAGAACTATCCCTAAAATTCGAGTTCCAGGCCTCGAACAACCAAGCCGAATACGAGGCCCTACTAGCAGGTCTAAAGCTAGCCGAAGAGGTCGGAGCCCAGAGAATCACGATCTTCAGCGACTCCCAGGTCGTCACATCTCAAGTAAATGGAAGCTACCAGGCCAAAGACCCAACTATGAAAAAATACCTGGATCAAACACAGGCACAATTACGCCACTTTTCAGAAATACAAATCCAGCACATACCTCGGGAACAAAACGCCCGGGCAGACGCCCTCTCAAAGCTCGCCAGCACCAAGCCCGGAGGCCACAACAGAAGTCTCCTCCAGGAAACTTTACAATCCCCCTCCGTGCTAAGAGAGGAAGAAACGCTGAATATATCCAACCAACAGCAAGGATGGATGACCCCCATACTCAGCTACCTGAAGTCGGGAACTCTTCCCGCCGAAAGAAAGGGAGCTAAAAGACTCACGAAAGATGCCCAAAATTATACACTAATTCACGGTGTATTATACAGAAGAGGATTCACAAATCCCCTCCTTCGGTGCGTCCCGACCTCAGAAACAAAGAACGTCCTCGAAGAAGTCCACGGAGGCATGTGTGGGAACCATCTCGAAGCTCGGGCATTATCTAAAAAGGTAGTCCGAGCCGGTTTCTACTGGCCGACCTTGCCGAAAGACGCAACGGAATTCGTGAAAATATGCCCCCCTGCCAAAAACACGCCAATTTCCACAAGGCACCACCAGAAGACCTTATCAGCATCACCGCACCATGGCCCTTCGCAAAATGGGGACTTGACCTACTTGGCCCGTTCCCACAAGGACCGGGGCAAGTCAAATACCTCATAGTAGGGGTCGACTACTTTACAAAGTGGATCGAAGCCGAGCCCTTAGCCACCATTACGGCTCAGAAAAGCCACAAATTCCTATACAAAAACATTGTCACAAGGTTCGGAGTCCCCTACTCCATCACAACAGACAATGGAACACAGTTCACGGACACAAGTTTTCAGAACTTGGTGGCCGAACTAAAAATCAAACAGCAATTCACATCAGTCGAACACCCACAAGCCAATGGACAAGCAGAAGCTGCAAATAAAGTCATCTTGGCCGGGTTAAAACGAAGACTCCAAGAGGCCAAAGGGGCGTGGGCCGAGGAACTCCCCCAGGTACTATGGGCATATCGGACAACCCCACACTCTACAACGGGAGAATCCCCATTCCGACTAGCTTACGGGATGGAGGCAATGATTCCTATCGAAATAGATGAAGGGTCGCCCAGAGTCATCTTCTACAACGAAGGAGGCAACCCACAGGCACAAAGGGAAGAACTCGACCTCCTCCCCGAGGTCCGAGAAAGAGCCCGAATCCGAGAAGAAGCCTTAAAACGGCGAACGGCCCTCAGATACAATCAAAAGGTAATAAAGCGAAGTTTCTCCATTCACGACCTGATTCTAATCCGAAATGACATCGGAACACAAAAGTCGGGAGAAGGAAAGCTAGCCGCGAATTGGAAAGGGCCCTACAAGGTAACAGAAGTCTTAGGGACGGGCTATTACAAAGTATCCGACCTAGAAGGCAATGAGCTGCCCAGGGCCTGGCACGCCTGTAATCTAAGACGGTACTACAGCTAGAAAAAACTTAACCCAAGGTGTACTCTTTTTCCCTACAAGGGTTTTTTAATGAGACACCCGGTTAAGTAGGATACCCGACCTAAAGGGTAAACACTTTGTAAATATTCTTTCTTTTTTAATACTAATCAAATTTCTCTATTTTCTCTTCCTCATGATGAAGCAAATCCTAGAAAGTACCCCACCAAGGCGCATTAATTTATGCTCGGAAAAACGCAAAAAATCATTTGCCAAGAGACCATACAAGGTCGGCAAAGATAAAGCGACGAGGTTCAAATTAATGTGAGAAGTTATAAAGTAACTTTGAAATGGCTCGAAAGGCCAAATAAAAAAGAGGTTACAAAAATAACTTTAAAAGGCCGACCAAACGACGAAGTCGGACCCAACAAAGGGAAAGTTATAAAGTAACTCTGAAATGGCTCGAAAAGCCAAAGAGATTACAGAAATAACTCAAAAGAACCGACCAACGACAAAGTCGGACCTAACAAAAAGGAGGTACTCGAGCACCCGACGCCCGAGAAGAAGCTCGGACCCAAGAAAGAAGCCTTAAAACGGCAAGAACCAAGATTTCGAAAAACGCTTACTAAAAAGTTGCTTTACAAAAGCAACTAAAAAGTACAAAGCGAAAGAACGAAATCGAAGGAAAACGCTGGCTAAAAAAGTTTTTACCCGAAAACAACTAAAAAGCACAAAAGCGGAAACAAAAGGTCAAAACGCTGGCTAAAAAGTTGTTACCCGAAAACAACTAAAAAGCACAAAAGCGGAAACAGAAAAAAAAAACAAAAAACAAAAAACACCGCATAATAAAGCTACTGCAAGTAGCTAAATAAAGCGAAAGGTGTCCAAAAAGCGTTCACAGAAATCATCCAACAAAAAGCCCACAGGTCGGGCAAAACGCCTAAAGATTACAGAGGATCAAGATCCTGTCCGGTCTCCACATCAACAGAAGGCTGCGGGGCAAACATAGAAATCGGGACTGCATCGACGGCAACGTCGCCCGGGTTGGAAACCCCCACACCAGATCCATCCCCGGCCAAAGAGAAAGTCGGGTTCTCAACAGGAACTTCGGGGTCGGACACCGGAACCTCATCCTCGTTGGGAGCAGGAACAATCTTTCCCTCCACAACGACGTTATCCGTACTAAACAAGCTCAGATCTAGGTCGGGAGCAAGAACCCGGACCTGAGCCTTCAGATTTTCAAACATGGCATCCATACCCTTGGCCACATGACCTTCCAGCTCATAAAACTTGTCCTGCGCAGACTGCAGCTCCTCCTTTGTCTCCACAAGTTCGGCATATAGCCGAGTATAATTCTCTGTAGCCGCCTTCGCCATCTCCTCAGACGTCTTCGCTGCCGCCACAGCCGCGGTAGCTTTAGTTTTCTCTTTCTCCAAAGAGGCCTCCAGCTCAGTAATCCGGGCAGCCTTCAGTTGACTAATCTTATCAAGCTCGGACTGAGCCTTCTCAAGTCGGGAGCTGGTCGCACCAATGGGGGGGACCTCGGGGGACTTCTTGAACTCCCGGGCAATAGCGGCATGAAGACTGGCCATCCGGACACAGCTCCGCGCCATATACTGAAAATGATGCTCCATAGAGGCATCATCAGTAGAAATAAAGGTCTGAGGAAGGATATGCTGCTCAATCCAACCTAGAGCATCAAAGTCCTTATCATTGAAACTGGCAAGCTCCTGAGAGGTCTTCTGCTTCTTAGGAGGAGGACCCGAGAACGGAGGAGGAGAAGAAGTAGCAGAGGTCGGAGGATCCTGGCTTACAGCTCGGAACTGAGGAGTCGGAATAGTCTTCGACCGAGTCTGAACACCCACGGTAGTCTTCTGCGGAGAGGATCGGACAGAAGCATCCCCGGCCTCGAGATTTCGAGCAGCCACCGACTTCTTCGTCCGACGAAGAAATTTCATGGAATCCGCCTGAGAAGACATCTCTGCAAGAAATAAAAGGGATTACCACAACAGAAATTCCACCAAAAATAAAGCAAAACACAAAGGAAAGGTCGGAATCTCAAAGAGGTCGGGAACTACCTAACTCGGAACGGAAAGGCTTGGATCTCCCAACATTTTCTTCGTGTCCAAGTGAGGTGCCCGACCCCATAAACTGCTTACCACACCCACAAAAGCCTGCTCCACCTCATCTAGACTCTCAAACATATACTTAACAAACACTACATTCTCCTGCCAACAAAGAGGAAAAGAAGGCTCCCCACTCTCATCTAGAAAGAAAGGTCGGACGTCCCCAGTAGCCCGGACCTTGAAATAATAGTTCTTAAAATTGTGAAAAGACTCATCATACAGGGTACAGAACTTCCTCCCCTGGTTTGCCCTAAAAGAGACCCAAGACACCTTCCCCCCACCCGAACCCGGCTTCGTCAACACAAACAAATAGGAAAAAGAGAAATAGAGGGAGGGACACCCAAAAACTGGCACAAAAGTTGGAACAGCTTTAAAAATGCCCAGGAATTTGGATGGAGCTGCGTAGGGGCAAGGTTACAGGACCACAACACCTCGGACTCCAGGTCGGTAAAAGGAAGTCGGACACCCAGCTTAGAGAAAAAACAATCATAGGCGTAAAAGAAGAGCTTCTCGGAACTGTCTAAAGGCGGGAAGCAAACTCTCTCCTCGGAATCCGGGGCTACTAACTCATAATCCCTCTCAGACTCCCTATCCTCACATATGCTACATTGCCTACGAAACCTAGCTAAATACTCAGAATCTACCAAGGAAGGGACTCTTAAAGGAACAGGATCTACCCAACCAAGACCACTCGGAATCTTGGTCGACATTGCTTGAAGAACCTTTCGAGACATAAAAATCTTGCCTACAAAGAAGAATACAACAGCAAGGCAAAAATTACGTAAAGGCAGACAGCAAAAACCCATTCAGCAAAACGAGAAAACAAAGTTCTTTTAGAAAGAAAATGCAGCAACCCGAAAACAAAGTACCAAAAGAAAAGAGCCCCCCCCACATACAAGCAACCAAAGCGATGGCGGCGCCTCTTTTCGGGGCAACCCAGGCATAGAAGAAAAAGAAAACAGAAGCATATATGCGCAAAGAAAATGAAGACAAGAACAAACCTGGAAGAAAGGAAGAAGACGACGAGCTCCGATGCAAGGAAAACGGAAACGGCGGCGAGGAGGAAACCCCGGAAAAACACACAGAAAGAATCGGAGAAGAAGAACAAAGAAGGAGCGGCGCTCGAAGGAGAGATGGCGAAAACTCAGAAAAATGGAAAGGGAACAGAATAAACGAAGAAAATGAGGAAAGGGGCAAATAAATAATGCCTTCACAGAGCCCGAACGGAAATCGAGGAGAAACGGTAACAAGCAATAAATGCTGAAACGACCATTTTCAAAATTTGAAAAAACTACTATGCCCGAGCTCAACCTCTCAAAAAGGACGATCTCGGGCAGGGGCACTGTTCATACCCTGTCCGAGCTCCCCAAACTCGGTAAGATCATAGAAGGTCCGACCTCGTCCCAAGGCCCACGCCTGAGGTCGGACCTCGGACAAATAAGCTAAGAAGGCCCATCAAAAAGGAACGAAGCCCAAAACCTAAAGGCCGAAAAAGCCTAGGAAAGGCGGTTCCACAAAGATAGGGATAAAACTCCCAAAAGATAAGATAAGATAAGAATATCTTATCCAGGGAAGATCACGACCGACTACTATAAATACACTGGAGCACCCAGGTATAACTCATACTCTAATTCTACTCAATATCTGCTTGGACCCATGCTAACTTAAGCATCGGAGTGTCATTGCAGGTACAACCACCAACCACTCCACATATCAAGCTCGGGTCCCTGACCCCCACCTCGGGCCTCACCAAGACGTCCGAGCTACTCGTTTCAGGTAACCCCCGGAACAGGCACCAAGGTTGGTCGCTTGGCGCTGGGGCTCTGGACATGAAGAAATCTTGGGAGCTAGGCGCTGGTCATGGGCGCTGGGCACCCACCCTTTCTCTCCTCTTGGGCGCTGGGCACCTACCCTTTCTCTCCTCTTTAGTTTCATTGCATTTTCATAGGAAATAAGCTAGTTTTGGGTAGAAAATCATTTACATCCTGATTCAAGCATGCATTGTGCATTTTACATGATTTCATGAGGATTTTGCATGATTTTAATGACAAAATTGATATTGCATCCCCCATGGCTTGGATTAGAACTTTGATGCACTTTATTGCTTGATTTTAGGACAAAGGAAGCAAAGAATGGGAGTAACTTGCAAGGCTAAGGAGAAAAGTGATTGCCAATAACACTCTCAAAAGCCATCAATGCCACGTTAAGGAGTAACGTTAACTAAGTTAACGTGAACTATAACGTGGAGAAGAGAAGTTGAGCCAACGTTAGTGACACTCAACATTGTCACTAACGTTGGCAATTGCTCACAAATAGCCACGTTAGGAGCCACGTTAACCTAGTTAACGTGGCCTCTAACGTTAAAGGCGGAAGAGAAGCCAACGTTAGTGACACTCAACATTGTCACTAACGTTGGCCTAAGGTGCAAAGTACCACGTTAACTCCCACGTTAACTTGGTTAACATGGGAGCTAACGTAAGAGATGAAGAGTTGTCGACAACGTTAGTGACACTCAACATTGTCACTAACGTTGAAGCAACCACACAACCCCCAAGAGCCACGTTAACTTCCCTGTTAACTTGGTTAACGAGGAAGCTAACGATGAGGAATGAAGGATGGGCCAATGTTAGTGACACTCAACATTGTCACTAACGTTGGGATGGCTAAGAGTGGCCACGTTAGAAGCCACGTTAACCTAGTTAACATGGACTCTAACGTGTGACCTATGGGCACATTGGAATGTTAGTGACAATGTTGAGTGTCACTAACGTTCTTGAAGGTTAGAAGCCACGTTAACTCAGTTAACGTGAGCTTTAACGTGAAGCAAGGGGCACACTGGAACGTTAGTGACAATGTTGAGTGTCACTAACGTTCTCGAAGGTTGGCAAAAGCCACGTTAGAAGCCACGTTAACCTAGTTAACGTGGACTTTAAGGTGAAGCTAAGGGGTGCATTGGAACGTTAGTGACAATGTTAATTGTCACTAACGTTCTCGAACTTACACTTTCGCTAAATGTTAAACACCCTTGACGTCTTGAGCTAAAGTCTCTACCCACTTCACACTTTCTCTCTGCAAGTAAAGCCAAGCCCAAATGAAGAAAGGAACTGCTTAAAACTCAAGACCCAAAGGCCCAAGACTTGAAGAGCCAACTAGAAGCTGAGAAGAATAGTATATATAGGAGTAGCTTTGAATTGTTGAGGGGACGGACGGAGAGCTAGAAAATAGAACTACTCTTTGTATTTTACTTTCTCTGCACTTCTAGCTTTATGATGTATTCTCCATCTTTGATTTTGATTTCTAGAGCTATGAACAACTAAACCCCTTTCATTGGGTTAGGGAGCTCTGTTGTAATTTGATGGATCAATACTAGTTTTCATTATTCTTCTTCTATCTTTCCTCTTGATTTTACTTGAAAGCTTTCGATCTTCATCCAATTGGATAGTTATCTTGGAAAAGAAGCTATTCAAACTTGGATCTCTTCGGAACCTTGAAAGAGGAATGAAGAGATCAGCTAGAAATGCTTTCTCATGCTGGACCACATTGGGTGTGGATGGGTATGTGGCTATAACCCTCTCAACACTTGATTTGGGAAATGCATGTGGTATAATCAGTGACCATACTTCATCTCTTCTCATGAGCAATTGACCAAGAAATTGGCTATTGATCAAGATTTGAGAGATTGAACCACATGAAATTGTTGTTCAATCACTTAAGATTGCCAAGGAGATCAATGAGTGCATTGATTGAGGAAGAGATGAGAATAAAATTGATCCGGAGAATGCAACATCTCCTAAGCCCAATGAACTCCCCATTTCTGATCTTACCCATTCTCTTTAATTTCTGCAATTTACTTTTATGAGCAATTCCCCCATTCCCAATTACAATTATGCAATTTACTTTCAGTCATTTACTTTACAGCCATTTTATTTTCTGCAAGTATCAACTCTATTCATGGATTCACTCAACTAGAACATTCCTCTAATTAAAGTTGCTTGATCAATCAATCCCTGTGGGATTCGACCTCACTCTATTGTGAGTTTTTACTTGACGACAAATTCGGTACACTTGCCAAATGGAGATTTGTTGAGAGACAAATTTTCCCCCGATCAAGTTTATGGCACCGTTGCCGGGGATTGATTGTGCATCGACAATGATTACATTAGAGGATCACTAGATTGAGCATTTTTGTTTTGTTTGATTTAATTTTCTGTTTGAGTAATTTGCTTTCTGTCTTAGTTAATTTCTCCCCTCCCCTGTTTCTTAGTTTTTCTTTGTTATTTACAATTCAGTTCACTAACCCCACTAACTGTTTGATATAATACATCACTGACACTAACAGTAATCCTAACAAAATACTCTCTGCATTTCTTTTCTTTGTGATGAGCGGATATTTTATACGCTTTTTGGGGGTAATTTCATGTAGATTTTAGCATGTTTTAATTAGTTTTTAGTAGAATATTATTAGTTTTTAGGCAAAAATCATATTTCTGGACTTTACTATGAGTTTTTGTGTTTTTCTGTGATTTCAGATATTTTCTTGCTGAAATTGAGGGAGCTCAGCAAAAATCTGAGTTAGGTTGAAAAAGGACTGCTGATGCTGCTGGATCCTGACCTCCCTGCACTCGAAATGGATTTTCTGGAGCTTTAGGAGTCCAATTAGCGCGCTCTCAACGGCGTTGGAAAGTAGACATCCAGGGCTTTCCAGCAATATATAATAGTCCATACTTTGCGCGAAGATAGACGACGTAAACTGGCGTTCAACGCCAGTATCATGCTGCTGTCTGGCGTCCAGCGCCAGAAACAGGTTACAAGTTGGAGTTCAGCGCCCAAAACACGTTACAACCAGGCGTTCAACTCCAGAAACAGCCCAAGCACGTGAGAAGCTTTAGTCTCAGCCCCAGCACACACCAAGTGGGCCCCAGAAGTGGATTTCTGCACCAATTATCTTAGTTTACTCATATTCTATAAACCTGGGTTACTAGTTTACTATTTAAACAACTTTTAGAGACTTATCTTGGACCTTATGACATTTTTCAGATATGAATTTTATACACTTTGACGGCATGAGTCTCTAAACTCCATTGTTGGGGGTGAGGAGCTCTGCAGCATCTCAATGAATTAATGCAATTGTTTCTATTTCATTCAAACGTGTGTGTGTTCCTATTTAAGATGTTCATTCGCACTTAATTGTGAAGGAGGTGATGATCCGTGACACTCATCACCTTCCTCAATCCATGAACGTGTGCCTGACAAACACCTCCGTTCTAAATCAGATTGGATGAGCATCTCTTAGCTTCCTTAATCAGAATCTTCGTGGTATAAGCTAGAACTGATGGCGGCCATTCTTGAGGATCCGAAAAGTCTAAACCTTGTCTGTGGTATTCCGAGTAGGATTCAAGGATTGAATGGCTATGACGAGCTTCAAACTCATGATTGCTGGGCGTGATGACAAACGCAAAAGGATCAATGGATCCTATTCCAACATGATCGAGAACCAACAGCTGATTAGCCGTGCTGTGACAGAGCATCTGAACCATTTTCACTGAGAGGATGGGAAGTAGCCACTGACGATGGTGACACCCTACATACAGCTTGCCATGGATGGAACTTTACAAACAATTGAGTTGAATATTACATTGCAGAAATTCAGAGGACAAAGCATCTCCAAAACTCCAACATATTCTCCATTAATAAAGTAACAATTCTTTATTCCAAATACTTTTACTTCTTACAATTAAATCCAAATAATCTTATTGGCATCCTGACTAAGATTAATAAAATAAACATAGTTGCTTCAAACCAATAATCTCTGTGGGATCGACCCTTACTCACGTAAGGTATTACTTGGACGACCCAGTGCACTTGCTGGTTAGTTGTACGGATTACAAATTCGTGCACCAAGTTTTTGGCGCCGTTGCCGGGGATTGTTCGAGTTTGAATAACTAAAGGTTTATTTTATTTCTTAGATTAGGAACAATTTATTTTTATTGTTATAGAGTCATTAAATCCTGATAGGATAGTTTCTTTTCAAAAAAATTATTTTCAAAAATATTATTTTTTCTTAATTAATTCTTAATTTTTCGTGAGTTTAGTGTCTTATTCTAAGTTTGGTGTCAATTGCATATTTTATATTTTCCTTAAATTTTCGACTTTGTGTTCTTTGTTCTTCATTAATCCTTAAGTTGTTCTTGTTTATATTTCTTGTTTAATCTTAAGTTTTTCTTGTTCTGTGTCCTTTCTTGTTTTTCTTGTGCTTTTTCAAAACATTAACTTTCAAAAAAAAATTTATACTTTTATCCATAAATATAATACATCTTTAAAATCAAAACTGAAGTTACTGCCCAATTGGCTGGAGCATTAGTAGTTGTTCTTGATAATTGGGTATCTTCTTTAAAATCTTTTTCAAAAATAATTTTTCTTTGATTGAATCTTGTGACAAACTCTAAGTTTGGTGTTTTCTTGTTAAGTTTTCTTTAATTTTCAAAAATTTGTCTTGGTTTTCTAAAAATTTTAAGTTTGGTGTTCTTTCTTTTGTTCTTGGTGTTCTTGTGAATCTTCAAGGTGTTCTTGAGTCTTTCTTGTGTTTTGATCTTAAAATTTTAAATTTTGGTGTTCCTTGGTATTTTCCCTCCAAAATTTTCGAAAATAAGGAGCATTACTAAAAATTTTAAGTCTTATGTCTTTTGTGTGTTTTTCTCTTTCATCATAAAATTCAAAATTCAAAAATATATCTTTCCTAACTAATTTTAAACTACATTTTCGAAAATTTTATATAAAAATTCAGATTTCAATTTCAAAATATTTTCAATTTCTTTTATTTATTTCGTTTTTATTTTATTTTATAAAATAAATTTTTATAAAATAAATAATATCAACATACATATCATCTCCTTTATTCCATCATGGAACTAAGTGGAAATGAACAGTTCAGGAGGACTCTGGGGTCATATGCTAACCCCACTACTGCTTCATATGGGAGTAGTATCTGTATACCCTCCATTGGAGTTAGTAGCTTTGAGTTGAATCCTCAGCTCATTATCATGGTGCAGCAAAACTGCCAGTATTTCGGTCTTCCATAGGAAGAACCTACAGAGTTTCTGGCACAATTTTTACAAATTGCTGACACAGTACATGATAAGGAAGTAGATCAGGATGTCTACAGATTATTACTATTTCTATTTGCTGTAAAGGATCAAGCTAAGAGGTGGTTAAATAACCATCCGAAGAACAGCATAAAAACATGGAAACAGCTGTCAGAAAAATTCCTAAATCACTATTTTCCTCCGAAACGGATGACATAGCTAAGGCTAAGCATCCAAGGCTTCAAACAAGGAGATAATGAATCCCTTTATGACGCCTGGGAGAGATACAGAGAGATGCTAAGAAAATGCCCCTCTGAAATGTTTTTAGAGTGGGTGCAATTAGACATCTTCTACTATGGGCTTACAGAAAAAGCTCAGATTTCTCTAGATCACTCAGCTGGTGGATCTATACATATGAGAAAAACAATTGAAGAAGCTCAAGAGCTTATTGATACAGTTGCCAGAAATCAACATATGTACCTAAGCAGTGGACCTTCCATGAAAGAAGAAGCTAAAACAGCAACTGCTAAACTCAGTCCTGTGGATCAGGCTAATAAAATCAATCAGCAATTAGAATTTCTAACTGAGTAGCTAGCCGAATTCAAGGAAATACTACAGGAAACAAGAATGGCTAACAGGAATATGGAAGTACAGTTAAAGCAAACAGAAAGGCAACTGTCAAAACAAATAGCAGAAGAATGCCAAGCAGTTCAATTAAGAAGTGGGAAAACATTAAATACCTCACTTCAAAGCAGCAGGAAGCCAAGAAATGAACAAATGGCTACTCAAAATCCCTCTGACGACAATTAGAGCCCAGAGAGGAATAAGGCTGGCGCTGAACGCCCAGACCATGCTCATTTCTGGCGTTCAACGCCAGAAACAAGCATGAATCCGGCGTTGAACGCCCAAGGGAAGCATAGTTCTGGCGTTCAGACGCCAGTAACAGATAAGGAGTTGGCGTCTAACGCCACTCCAGCTTCCACCCCTGGCATTCAAACGCCAGTGGGGGATCAGTCACATACAAGTGCTGATAACAACCCTTCTAAAAAGGCTTCCCAACCCACTTCTGTAGGTAATAAACTTGTAGCAACTAAGGTTAAGGAATATAAAGCCAAAATGCCTTATCCTCAAAAACTCCGCCAAGCAGAACAGGATAAGCAATTTGCTCACTTTGCAGACTATCTCAGGACTCTTGAAATAAAGATCCCGTTTGCAGAAGCACTTGAGCAGATACCCTCTTATGCTAAGTTCATGAAAGAGATCTTAAGTCATAAGAAGGATTGGAGGGAGACTGAAAAAGTTTACCTCACTGAAGAATGCAGTGCAGTCATTCTGAAAAGCTTACCTAAGAAGCTTAAAGATCTCGGGAGCTTTATGATACCATGCACATTAGAGGGTACTTGTACCAAGCAAGCTTTATGTGATCTTGGGGCAAGTATCAACCTAATACCTGCATCTACTATCAGAAAGCTTGGTTTGACTGAAGAAATCAAACCAACCAGGATATGTCTTCAACTTGTTGATGGCTCCATTAAATACCCATCAGGCGTGATTGAAGACATGATTGTCAAGGTTGGGCCATTTGCCTTTCCTACTGACTTTGTGGTGCTGGAAATGGAGGAGCACAAGAGTGCAACTCTCATTCTAGGAAGACCTTTCCTAGCAATTGGCCGAACCCTCATTGACGTCCAAAAAGGGGAAGTAACCTTGAGAGTCAATGAGGAGGAGTTCAAGTTGAATGTTGTCAAAGCCATGCAACATCCAGACACCCCAAATGACTGCATGAGTGTTGATATTATTGACTCTCTGGTAAGAGAGGTCAATATGGTTGAGAGTCTCGAATCAGAGCTAGAGGACATCTTTAAAGATGTTCAGCCTGATCTAGAAGAATTAGAGAGAATAGTAGAACTTCTAAAAATCCCTCAGGAAGAGGAGAAACCTCCTAAACCAGAGCTCAAACCATTACCACCATCCCTAAAATATGCATTCCTGGGAGAAGGTGATACCTTTCCTGTAATCATAAGCTCTACCTTAGAGCCACAGGAAGAGGAAGCACTAATTCAAGTGCTAAGGACACACAAGACAGCTCTTGGGTGGTCCATCAGTGATCTTAAGGGCATTAGCCCAGCCAGATGCATGCACAAGATCCTATTGGAGGGTGACACCAAGCCAGTGGTTCAACCACAAAGGTGGCTGAATCCAGCCATGAAGGAAGTGGTGCAGAAGGAGGTCACTAAATTACTAGAGGCTGGGATTATTTATCCTATTTCTGACAGCCCCTGGGTGAGCCCTGTCCAAGTTGTCCCTAAGAAAGGTGGCATGATAGTGGTTCACAATGAAAAAAATGAACTGGTTCCTACAAGAACAGTTACAGGGTGGCGTATTTGTATTGATTATAGAAGGCTCAATACAGCCACCAAAAAGGATCACTTTCCTTTACCATTCATAGACCAGATGCTAGAAAGACTAGCAGGTCATGAATACTACTGCTTCCTGGATGGATATTCAGGTTATAATCAAATTGCAATAGATCCCCAGGATCAAGAGAAAACGGCATTCACATGTCCATCTGGAGTATTTGCTTACAGAAGGATGCCATTTGGCCTGTGCAATGCACCTGCAACCTTTCAGAGGTGCATGCTCTCAATTTTCTCTGATATGGTGGAAAAATTTCTGGAAGTCTTCATGGATGACTTTTCAGTATTTGGAGACTCATTCAGCTCCTGCCTTAACCATTTAGCACTTGTTCTGAAAAGATGCCAAGAGACTAACCTGGTTTTAAACTGGGAAAAAAGTCACTTTATGGTGACTGAAGGAATTGTCCTTGGGCACAAAATTTCGAACAAGGGAATAGAGGTGGATCAAGCTAAGGTAGAGGTAATTGAAAAATTACCACCACCTGCCAATGTTAAGGCAATCAGAAGCTTTCTGGGGCATGCAGGATTCTATAGAAGGTTTATCAAGGATTTCTCAAAAATCGCCAAACCTCTGAGCAATCTGCTAGCTGCTGACACGCCATTTATCTTTGATAAGGAGTGTCTGCAGGCGTTTGAGACCCTGAAAGCTAAATTGGTCATAGCACCAATCATTTCTGCACCAAACTGGACATTGCCATTTGAACTAATGTGTGATGCCAGTGACCATGCCATTGGTGCAGTGTTGGGACAAAGGCATGACAAGCTTCTGCACGTCATTTACTATGCCAGCCGTGTTCTAAATGATGCACAGAAGAATTACACAACCACAGAAAAAGAACTACTTGCAGTGGTTTACGCCATTGACAAATTCAGATCCTATTTAGTAGGATCAAAAGTGATTGTGTACACTGATCATGCTGCTCTTAAATATCTACTCACAAAGCAGGATTCAAAACCCAGACTTATAAGATGGGTGTTGCTTCTGCAAGAGTTTGATATAGAAATAAGAGACAGAAAAGGGACAGAGAATCAAGTAGCAGATCACTTGTCCCGAATAGAACCAGTAGAAGGGGCGTCCCTCCCTCTTACTGAGATCTCTGAAACCTTTCTGGATGAGCAACTCTTTGCCATCCAGGAAGTGCCATGGTTTGCAGATATTGCAAACTATAAGGCAGTGAGGTTCATACCCAAAGAATACAGTAGGCAGCAATTAAAGAAATTGATCACAGATGCAAAGTACTATCTTTGGGATGAACCATACCTCTTCAAAAGATGTGCAGACGGAGTAATCCGTAGATGTGTGCCTAAGGAAGAAGCGTAGAAGATCCTATGGCACTGTCATGGATCACAGTATGGAGGACATTTTGGAAGTGAGCGAACAGCCACAAGAGTCCTCCAATGTGGCTTCTACTGGCCCACTCTCTATAAAGATTCCCGAGTGTTTGTGCTTAATTGTGACAGTTGCCAAAGATCTGGCAATCTACCTCACAGTTATGCCATGCCTCAACAAGGGATCTTGGAGATTGAGTTGTTTGATGTATGGGGCATTGACTTCATGGGACCTTTCCCACCATCATACTCAAACACTTATATTCTGGTGGCAGTGGATTATGTATCCAAATGGGTGGAGGCTATTGCAACACCCACTAATGACACTAAAACAGTGTTAAAATTCCTCCAGAAACACATCTTCAGCAGATTTGGTACTCCTAGAGTATTAATCAGTGATGGGGGCACTCATTTCTGCAATAAACAGCTTTACTCTGCTTTGGTTCGTTATGGAGTTACCCACAGGGTAGCTACTCCATATCACCCACAGACTAATGGGCAAGCTGAAGTCTCAAATAGAGAACTCAAAAGAATCCTGGAACGGACTGTAATTAATCGTAGAAGGGATTGGGCAAGAAGCTTGGATGATGCTCTGTAGGCATACAGAACAGCATTCAAGACCCCTATAGGGACCTCTCCATACCAGCTTGTGTGTGGAAAGGCATGTCACTTGCCAGTGGAACTGGAACACAAGGCCTACTGGGCAACCAGCTTGTGGATCATGAATGTTGGCTCTTGAAAGAATGATGAAAAAGGAGACATGTTACTGAGGATCTCAAAAATCATTAAAATGATTCTTAAAGCAAGAAAAAGCAATGAAAACGAAAAAAAAAAGAAAACGAAAAAAAAAAGAGAGAAAAACGAAAAAAAAAGAGAGAAAAAGAAAGAAATAAAGTTATGATCCAAGGCAAAAAGAGTGTGCTTAAGAACCCTGGACACCTCTAATTGGGGACTCTAGCAAAGCTGAGTCACAATCTGAAAAGGTTCACCCAATTATGTGTCTGTGGCATGTATGTATCCGGTGGTAATACTGGAAGACAGAGTGCTTTGGGCCACGGCCAAGACTCAATAAGAAGCTATGTTCAAGAATCATCATACCTCACTAGGAGAATCAATAACACTATCTGGATTCTGAGTTCCTAAAGAAGCCAATCATTCTGAATTTCAAAGGATAGAGTGAGATGCCAAAACTATTCAGAGGCAAAAAGCTAAAAGTCCCGCTCATCTAATTAATACTGATCTTCATAGATGTTTTTGTAATTCATTGTATATTCTCTTCTTTTTATCCTATTTGATTTTTAGTTGCTTGAGGACAAGCAACAATTTAAGTTTGGTGTTGTGATGAGCGGATAATTTGTACGCTTTTTGGCATTGTTTTTAGTATGTTTTTAGTATGATCTAGTTAGTTTTTAGTATATTTTTATTAGTTTTTAGTTAAAATTCACTTTTCTGGACTTTACTATGAGTTTGTGTGTTTTTCTGTGATTTCAGGTATTTTCTGGCTGAAATTGAGGGACCTGAGCAAAAATCTGATTCAGAGACTAAAAAGGACTGCAGATGCTGTTGGATTCTGACCTCCCTGCACTCGAAGTGGATTTTCTGGAGCTACAGAAGCCCAGATGGCGCGCTCTCAACGGCGTTTGAAAGTAGACATCCTGGGCTTTCCAGCAATATATGATAGTCCATACTTTGCCCAAGATTTGATGGCCCAAACCGGCGTACAAAGTCACCCTCAGAAATCCCAGCGTTAAACGCCGGAACTGGCACCAAAATGGGAGTTAAACGCCCAAACTGGCACAAAAGCTGGCGTTTAACTCCAAGAAGAGTCTCTACACGAAAATGCTTCAATGCTCAGCTCAAGCACACACCAAGTGGGCCCGGAAGTGGATTTTTATGTCATTTACTCATCTCTGTAAACCTTAGGCTACTAGTTTTCTATAAGTAGGACCTTTTACTATTGTATTTTCATCTTCTGATCTTTGGAATCTTTTGATCTTTAGATCTTTTGATCACTTTGGGAGGCTGGCCATTCGGCCATGCCTAGACCTTGTTCTTATGTAATTTCAACGGTGGAGTTTCTACACACCATAGATTAAGGTGTGGAGCTCTGCTGTACCTCGAGTATTAATGCAATTACTATTGTTCTTCTATTCAATTCCGCTTGTTCTTGTTCTAAGATATCACTTGTTCTTCAACTTGATGAATGTGATGATCCGTGACACTCATCATCATTCTCACCTATGAACGTGTGACTGACAACCACCTCCGTTCTACCTTCGACTGGGTGAATATCTCTTGGATTCTTTAACCGGAATCTTCGTGGTATAGGCTAGAACTGATGGCGGCATTCAAGAGAATCCGGAAGGTCTAACCTTGTCCGTGGTATTCTGAGTAGAATTCAATGATTGAATGACTATGACGTGCTTCAAACTTCTGAAGGCGGGGCGTTAGTGACAGACGCAAAAGAATCACTGGATTCTATTCCGGCCTAATCGAGAACCGACAGATGGATAGCCGTGCCGTGACAGGGTGCGTTGAACATTTCCACTGAGAGGATGGGAGGTAGCCACTGACAACGGTGAAACCCTTGCTTAAGCTTGCCATGGAAAGGAGTAAGAAGGATTGGATGAAGACAGTAGGAAAGCAGAGAGACGGAAGGAAAAGCATCTTCATACGCTTATCTGAAGTTCCTACCAATGAATTACATAAGTATCTCTATCTTTACCTTTATGTTATATGCGTTCATCACCATACCCATTTGAGTTTGCCTGACTAAGATTTACATGGTGACCATAGCTTGCTTCATACCAACAATCTCTGTGGGATCGACCCTTACTCGCGTAAGGTTTATTACTTGGACGACCCAGTACACTTGCTGGTTAGTTGTGCGAAGTTGTGTTTATGCCATGGTATTGAACACCAAGTTTTTGGATTCATTACCGGGGATTATTTGATTTGTGAAAAGTATTGATGACAATTTCGTGCACCAAGTTTTTGGCGCCGTTGCCGGGGATTGTTCGAGTATGGACAATTGACGGTTCATCTTGTTGCTTAGATTAGGTATTTTTTTTTCTTCAGAGTTCTTAAGAATGAATTCTAGTGTTTCAAGGTGATGTTCTTATCATCACCAAAGCTGATTGATCTTCATCAATTTAGCTCTTGAATGCAATGTTCTGCTGAAGCTTGGCTAGCCATGTCTAATTCCTTTAGACTGAAGCTTTAGACTAACATTGCATGATTCCTGGAATTCTCATTAAGAATTTTGATACCTTTATTTTCTTTTCTAATTTTCGGAAAATCCAAAAAAAAATTTACAAAACCATAAAAACCAAAAATATTTTATGTTTCTTGTTGAGTTTAGTGTCTCATGTTAAGTTTGGTGTCAATTGCATGTTTTTCTTGCATTTTTCATGTGTCTTCTGTGATCTTCAAGTTTTTCTTGAGGATTTTCTTGCTCTGATCTTTGAATTCTCTTGACTCGAGTCTTTTGTTGTGTCTCATATGCATTTTCATTTTGTTAGTGTCAGTAGTGTACAAACTGCTAAGTTTGGTGTCTTGCATGCATTGTTATTTGATTTTAGTTGCATTTTGATTATTCTTCATTATTAAAAATCCAAAAAATTTTTAATCTATGTCTTTTCAAGTCAATAATACAGAGAATTGAAGATTCAGAACATTCAGCAGAGGAATTGCACAGAAAAAGCTGGGCGTTCAAAACACCCAGTGAAGAAGGACAGACTGGCGTTTAAACGCCAGCCAGGGTACCTGGTTGGGCGTTTAACGCCCAAAAGGGTAGTATTTTGGGCGTTAAACGCCAAAATGTGCACCATTCTGGGCGTTTAACGCCAGGATGGCACAAGAGGGAAGATTTTGTTTACAATTCAGATTTTTTTTTCAAGTTTTCAAACTTTTTCAAAATCAAATCTTTTTCAAATCATATCTTTTCAATCATATGTTTTCAAGATTGATTTCTTTCCATTTTTAAGGATACTTGCTACCAATTAATGATTTGATTCAACATTTCAAGTATGTTGCCCTTTCTGTTGAGAAAGGTTTAATGTTTGGATCATATCTTTTCTTGTTAGCCAAGTCATTAATTTTCAAAATCAAATCTTTTTTTTTAAATGTTTTTCAAATCATATCTTCTCAATCACATCTTTTTAAAACCAATCATATCTTCTCAATCACATCTTTTTCAAAATAGCTTTCAATCAAATCTTTTTTATTCTAATTTCAAATTCTTTTTCAAAAATCACTTAATTTCTTTCCCATTTCTATTTTCGAAAATCAATTAGTGTTTTTTCAAAATGTTTTCAAAATCTTTTACTTAATTTTCGAAAATTACTTCCCTCCTTCTCATATCCTTCTATTTTGGACTAACACTATTCCTTAATGCACAATTCGAACTCCATCTTCTTTGATAAGTTCGAATTCTTCTATTTCTGCCTTCTATTTTTCTTTTCCTCTGACACCTCAAGGAATCTCTATACTGTGACATAGAGGATTCCACATTTTCTTGTTTTCTTTTCTTTCATATGAGCAGGAGCAAAGACAAAAGCATTTTTGTTGAGGCTGATCCTGAACCTGAAAGGACCTTGAAACGAAAGCTAAGAGAAGCTAAGGCACAACTCTCTGTAGAGGACCTAACAGAAATCTTCAAAGAAGAAGAACCCATGGCAGCCGAAAACAACAACAATGCCAACAATGCAAGGAAGGTGCTGGGTGACTTTACTGCACCTACTCCCGATTTTTATGGGAGAAGCATCTCTATCCCTGCCATTGGAGCAAACAACTTTGAGCTTAAGCCTCAATTAGTTTCTCTAATGCAACAGAATTGCAAGTTCCATGGACTTCCATTGGAAGATCCTCATCAGTTCTTAGCTGAATTCTTGCAAATCTGTGACACTGTCAAGACTAATGGGGTTGACCCTGAGGTCTACAGACTTATGTTATTCCCTTTTGCTGTAAGAGACAGAGCTAGGACATGGTTGGACTCACAACCTAAAGAAAGCCTGGACTCTTGGGAAAAGCTAGTCAATGCCTTCTTGGCAAAGTTCTTTCCACCTCAAAAATTGAGTAAGCTTAGAGTGGAAGTCCAAACCTTTAGACAGAAGGAAGGAGAATCCCTCTATGAAGCTTGGGAAAGATACAAACAATTAATCAGAAAGTGTCCCTCTGATATGCTTTCTGAATGGAGCATCATAGGTATTTTCTATGATGGTCTCTCTGAACTATCCAAAATGTCTTTGGATAGCTCTGCTGGAGGCTCTCTTTATTTGAAGAAGACGCCTACAGAAGCTCAAGAGCTTATTGAAATGGTTGCAAATAACCAATTCATGTACACTTCTGAAAGGAATCCTGTGAACAATGGGACCAATCAGAAGAAAAGAGTTCTTGAGATTGACACTCTGAATGCCATATTGGCTCAGAATAAAATATTGACTCAACAAGTCAATATGATTTCTCAAAGTCTGTCTGGAATGCAAAATGCACCAAGCAGTACTAAGGAGGCTTCATCTGAGGAAGAAGCCTATGATCTTGAGAACCCTTCAATGGAAGAGGTGAATTACATGGGAGAATCCTATGGAAACACCTATAATCCTTCATGGAGAAATCATCCAAATTTCTCATGGAAGGATCAACAGAGACCTTAACAAGGTTTCAATAATAATAATGGTGGAAGAAACAGGTTTAGCAATGGCAAGCCTTTTCCATCATCTTCTCAGCAACAGACAGAGAGTTCTAAGCAGAGTAACTCTGACTTAGCAACCATGGTCTCTGATCTAATCAAAACCACTCAAACTTTCATGACTGAAACAAGGTCCTCCATTAGAAATTTGGAGGGACAAGTGGGTCAGCTGAGCAAGAAAATTACTGAACTCCCTCCTAGTACTCTCCCAAGCAATACAGAAGAAAATCCAAAAGGAGAGTGCAAGGCCATCAACATGGCCGAATTTTGGGAGGAAGGAGAGGCAGTGAACACCACTGAGGAAGACCTCAATGGACGTCCACTGGCCTCCAATGAGTTCCCCAATGAGGAACCATGGGAATCTGAGGCTCAAAATGAGACCATAGAGATTCCATTGGACTTACTTCTGCCATTCATGAGCTCTGATGAGTATTCTTCCTCTGAAGAGGATAAGTATGTCACTGAAGAGCAAGTTGCTAAATACCTTGGAGCAATCATGAAGTTAAATGACAAGTTATTTGGAAATGAGACTTGGGAGGATGAAGCTCCTTTGCTCACCAAAGAACTGGATAACTTGTCTAGGCAGAAATTGCCTTAAAAGAGACAGGATCCTGGGAAGTTTTCAATACCTTGTACCATAGGCACCATGACCTTCAAGAAGGCCTTGTGTGACTTAGGGTCAAGTGTAAACCTCATGCCTCTCTCTGTAATGGAGAAGTTAGGGATCTTTGAGGTGCAAGCTGCAAAAATCTCACTAGAGATGGCAGACATTCAAGAAAACAAGCCTATGGACTTGTAGAGGATGTTCTGGTAAAAGTTGAAAACCATTACATCCCTACTGATTTCATAGTCCTAGAGACTGGGAAGTGCATGGATGAATCCATCATCCTTGGCAGACCCTTCCTAGCCACAGCAAAGGTTGTGATTGATGTTGATAGAGGAGAGTTGATCATTCAAGTGAATGAAGAATCCTTTGTGTTTGAGGCTCAAGGATATCCCTCTGTCACCATGGAGAGGAAGCATGAAGAGCTTCTCTCAAAACAGAGCCAAACAGAGCCCCCACAGTCAAACTCTAAGTTTGGTGTTGGGAGGCCACAACCAAACTCTAAGTTTGGTGTTGAACCCCCACATTCAAACTCTAAGTTTGGTGTTGGGAGGTTCCAACATGGCTCTGAGCATTTCTGAGGCTCCATGAGAGTCCTCTGTCAAGCTACTGACATTAAAGAAGCGCTTGTTGGGAGGCAACCCAATGTTATATTTTATCTATTTTCTTTTGTTATTTTATATTTTTTGTAGGTTGATGATCATGAGAAGTCACAAAATCAATGAAAAAAAGCAAAAACAGAATGAAAAACAGAAAGAAAAATAGCACACCCTGGAGGAGAGTGTGCTGGCGTTTAAACGCCAGTAAGGCTAGCTGTTGGGCGTTTAACGCCCAGTCTGGCACCATTCTGGGCGTTTAACGCCAGAAAGGGGCACCAGACTGGCGTTAAACGCCAGAAAAGGGCAAGAAGCTGGCGTTAAACGCCAGAAATGGGCACCAGCCCGGCGTTTAACGCCAGAATTGGCATAAAACGCAATTTTGCTTGCCATTTGGTGCAGGGATGACTTTTCCTTGACACCTCAGGATCGTGGACCCCACAGGATCCCCACCTACCCCACCACTCTCTCTTCTTCTTCACCCATTCACCAATCACCTCAACACCTCTTCCCCAAAAGCCCTTCACCTATCAAATCCCATCTTTCTCTTCACCCCTCACATCCATCCTTCATAAAACCCTACCTACCTCACCATTCAAATTCAAACCACTTTCCCACCCAAACCCTCCCATACATGTCCGAACCCTCATCCTCCCCCCACTCCTATATAAACCCATCTTCACTCCTTCATTTTCACACAACCTAAACACCACTTCTCCCCCTTTTGGCCGAACACAAAGCCATTCCCTTCTTCCTCATTTCTTCTTCTTCTACTCTCTTCTTTCTTCTTTTGCTCGAGGACGAGCAAACATTTTAAGTTTGGTGTGGTAAAAGCATTGCTTTTTGTTTTTCCATAACCATTTATGGCATCCAAGGCCGGAGAAACCTCTAGAAAGAGGAAAGGGAAGGCAAAAGCTTCCACCTCCGAGTCATGGGAGATGGATAGATTCATCTCAAGGGTGCATCAAGACCACTTCTATGAAGTTGTGGCCTTGAAGAAGGTGATCCCCGAGGTCCCTTTTTCACTCAAAAAGAGTGAATATCTGGAGATCCGACATGAGATCCGAAGAAGAGGTTGGGAAGTTCTTATCAACCCCATTCAACAAGTCGGAATCTTAATGGTTCAAGAGTTCTATGCCAATGCATGGATCACCAAGAACCATGATCAAAGTGTGAACCCGGATCCAAAGAATTATCTTACTATGATTCGGGGGAAATACTTGGATTTTAGTCCGGAAAGTGTAAGGTTGGTATTCAATTTGCCCATGATGCAAGGAGATGAACATCCTTACACTAGAAGGGTCAACTTTGATCAAAGGTTGGACCAAGTCCTCACAGTCATATGTGAAGAGGGCGCCCAATGGAAGAGAGATTCAAGAGGGAAGCCGGTTCAATTGAGAAGGCATGACCTTAAACCTGTGGCTAGGGGATGGTTGGAGTTCATCCAACGCTCAATCATTCCCACTAGAAACTGGTCTGAAGTTACCATAGACCGGGCTATCATGATTCATAGCATCATGATTGGAGAAGAAATAGAAGTTCATGAGGTTATAGCTCAAGAGCTTTATAAGGTGGCGGACAAGTCCTCTACCTTGGCAAGGTTAGCCTTCCCTCATCTCATTTGTCACCTCTGTTATTCAGTTGGAGTTGACATAGAGGGAGACATTCCCATTGACGAGGATAAGCCCATCACTAAGAAGAGGATGGAGCACACAAGAGATCCCACTCATCATGAGATCCCTGAGATGCCTCAAGGGATGCACTTTCCTCCACAAAACTATTGGGAGCAACTAAACACCTCCCTAGGAGAATTGAGTTCCAACATGGGACAACTAAGGGTGGAGCTTCAAGAAAACTCCATCATCCTCCATGAAATTAGAGAAGATCAAAGAATCATGAGAGAGGAGCAACAAAGACAAGGAAGAGACATTGAGGAGCTCAAGCACTCCATAGGATCTTCAAGAGGAAGAACAAGCCGCCATCACTAAGGTGGACCCGTTCTTTAATTTCCTTGTTCTTATTTTCTGTTTTTCGAATTTTAGTGCTTATGTTTATCTATGTTTGTGTCTTGTGATCATTAGTGTCTTAGTGTCTATGCCTTAAAGTTATGAATGTCCTATGAATCCATCACCTTTCTTGAATAAAAAATGTTCTTAATTGAAAAAGAGAAGAATTGCATGAATTTTGAATTTTATAACAGTTTAATTATTTTGATGTGGTGGCAATACTTTTGTTTTCTGAATGTATGCTTAAACAGTGCATATGTCTTTTGAATTTGTGGTTCATGAATGTTGGCTCTTGAAAGAATGATGAAAAAGGAGACATGTTACTGAGGATCTCAAAAATCATTAAAATGATTCTTAAAGCAAGAAAAAGCAATGAAAACGAAAAAAAAAAAGAAAACGAAAAAAAAGAGAGAAAAATGAAAAAAAAAAGAGAGAAAAAGAAAGAAATAAAGTTGTGATCCAAGGCAAAAAGAGTGTGCTTAAGAACCCTGGACACCTCTAATTGGGGACTCTAGCAAAGCTGAGTCACAATCTGAAAAGGTTCACCCAATTATGTGTTTGTGGCATGTATGTATCCGGTGGTAATACTGGAAGACAGAGTGCTTTGGGCCACGGCCAAGACTCAATAAGAAGCTATGTTCAAGAATCATCATACCTCACTAGGAGAATCAATAACACTATCTGGATTCTGAGTTCCTAAAGAAGCCAATCATTCTGAATTTCAAAGGATAGAGTGAGATGCCAAAACTATTCAGAGGCAAAAAGCTAAAAGTCCCGCTCATCTAATTAATACTGATCTTCATAGATGTTTTTGGAATTCATTGTATATTCTCTTCTTTTTATCCTATTTGATTTTCAGTTGCTTGAGGACAAGCAACAATTTAAGTTTGGTGTTGTGATGAGCGGATAATTTGTACGCTTTTTGGCATTGTTTTTAGTATGTTTTTAGTATGATCTAGTTAGTTTTTAGTATATTTTTATTAGTTTTTAGTTAAAATTCACTTTTCTGGACTTTACTATGAGTTTGTGTGTTTTTCTGTGATTTCAGGTATTTTCTGGCTGAAATTGAGGGACCTGAGCAAAAATCTGATTCAGAGACTAAAAAGGACTGCAGATGCTGTTGGATTCTGACCTCCCTGCACTCGAAGTGGATTTTCTGGAGCTACAAAAGCCCAATTGGCGCGCTCTCAACGGCGTTGGAAAGTAGACATTTTGGGCTTTCCAGCAATATATGATAGTCCATACTTTGCCCAAGATTTGATGGCCCAAACCGGCGTACAAAGTCACCCTCAGAAATCCCAGCGTTAAACGCCGGAACTGGCACCAAAATGGGAGTTAAACGCCCAAACTGGCACAAAAGCTGGCGTTTAACTCCAAGAAGAGTCTCTACACGAAAATGCTTCAATGCTCAGCTCAAGCACACACCAAGTGGGCCCGGAAGTGGATTTTTATGTCATTTACTCATCTCTGTAAATCTTAGGCTACTAGTTTTCTATAAGTTGGACCTTTTACTATTGTATTTTCATCTTCTGATCTTTGGAATCTTTTGATCTTAAGATCTTTTGATCACTTTGGGAGGCTGGCCATTCGGCCATGCCTAGACCTTGTTCTTATGTAATTTCAACGGTGGAGTTTCTACACACCATAGATTAAGGTGTGGAGCTCTGCTGTACCTCGAGTATTAATGCAATTACTATTGTTCTTCTATTCAATTCCGCTTGTTCTTGTTATAAGATATCACTTGTTCTTCAACTTGATGAATGTGATGATCCGTGACACTCATCATCATTCTCACCTATGAACGTGTGACTGACAACCACCTCCGTTCTACCTTCGACTGGGTCAATATCTCTTGGATTCTTTAACCGGAATCTTCGTGGTATAGGCTAGAACTGATGGCGGCATTCAAGAGAATCCAGAAGGTCTAACCTTGTCTGTGGTATTCTGAGTAGGATTCAATGATTGAATGACTGTGACGTGCTTCAAACTCCTGAAGGCAGGGCATTAGTAACAGACGCAAAAGAATCACTGGATTCTATTCCGGCCTGATCGAGAACCGACAGATGGATAGCCGTGCCGTGACAGGGTGCGTTGAACATTTCCACTGAGAGGATGGGAGGTAGCCACTGACAACGGTGAAACCCTTGCTTAAGCTTGCCATGGAAAGGAGTAAGAAGGATTGGATGAAGACAGTAGGAAAGCAGAGAGACGGAAGGGAAAGCATCTTCATACGCTTATCTGAAGTTCCTACCAATGAATTACATAAGTATCTCTATCTTTACCTTTATGTTATATGCGTTCATCACCATACCCATTTGAGTTTGCCTGACTAAGATTTACATGGTGACCATAGCTTGCTTCATACCAACAATCTCTGTCGGATCGACCCTTACTCGCGTAAGGTTTATTACTTGGACGACCCAGTACACTTGCTGGTTAGTTGTGCGAAGTTGTGCTTATGCCATGGTATTGAACACCAAGTTTTTGGATTCATTACCGGGGATTATTTGATTTGTGAAAAGTATTGATCACAATTTCGTGCACCAATATCATTCATATCTTTTTAAATTATATCCTTTTCTTATCATATTTATCTTTTATAAATCATATCTCTTATCTTATATCTTTTCCTTATTTTCGAATACCCACCCCTCCCTTTATATTCCCTTTCGGCGTCCCTCTCCTCATCCTCCATTCCACACTTGCTCTCCTCCTATCCCTCTTCTCTCTCTTCTTTTGCTTGAGGACAAGCAAACCTCTAAGTTTGGTGTGCTTATCCGTGATCACAAAAACATTCTCACTTTGATCATGGCCCCTAAAGGAAAACAAACCAACCCAAGAGGCAAGAAAGAGAATATTCCAAAGCCACTTTGGAATCAAGGGAAGTTCTTAACTAAAGAACATTCAGACCATTACTACAAAATAATGAGTCTAAGATCAGTGATCCCGGAAGTCAAGTTCGATCTGAAAGAAGATGAATATCCGGAGATCCAAGAACAAATTCGAAACAGGAACTGGGAAATCCTAGCTAATCCTGAAACGAAAGTGGGAAGGAACATGGTTCAGGAGTTCTATGCTAATCTATGGCAGACAGACAGGCAAAGAATAATTGGAGCTGCCCTCTATGACCATCGGACCTTAGTCAGTGGAAAGATTGTTCATATCCATCCTGACAAAATCAGGGAGATCTTTAAGCTTCCTCAACTAAAGGATGACCCAGACTCCTTTAATAGGAGAATGATGAGGGTAAACAAAGGTCTGGACAAGATTCTAGAGGATATATGCATCCCTGAAGCCAGGTGGACCACCAGCACAACTGGCATCCCAAATCAACTCAAAAGAGAAGATCTCAAACCAGTAGCCAGAGGCTGGCTGGATTTCATTGGGCATTCCATACTGCCCACCAGCAACCGTTCTGAAGTTACTGTTAAAAGAGCAGTGATGATTCACTGTATCATGTTGGGAAAGGAAGTAGAAGTCCATCAACTGATCTCGTGTGAACTATACAAAATAGCAAACTAGAATTCCAAGGACGCCAGATTGGCCTATCCAAGCTTAATTTCTATGCTCTGCAAAGATGCCAGAGTGAAGATGGGAATAATAGAATATATTTCAGTTGAGAGGCCAATCACTAAAATATCAATGGAAAGACAACAGCTGCAGGATAATCCAATCAAGAGGAGAGCACAGGAAGTCCTCCCAGAACTTCCTCAATTCGAATATTGGGAACATCTTGAAGCATCTATTTCCAAATTGCAAGAAGCTATGAACCAAATAAAGGAAGAACAGAACAATCAAAGTATCATGCTTTGCAAACTGCTTAAGGAACAGGAAGAGCAAGGGCGTGATTTAAGGGAGCTGAAGCGCCAGAAATTAATCCTTGAAGGACCAAGCACCCCACAGATCAGAGGAACATCTACTTCTCAAAACACAGGTTGTTGAGTTCTAATTTTAGCTTTAACTCTGTGATAGTGTTATTATAGAAATTTACCTTAGGAGATATATATAGTAGTAGTAGTAGTAATTAGTATATCTATTCTGGTTTTATTTCCAATTAAGTTATAATTTATTTTTCTCATCATCATCAGGCATGAATAAAATAGTAGATAATTAGAATAAAGAAGTAATTTATTTTTTCGAGATCTTAATAATAAAAATTATAATTAACTATATGTGGTGGCAACACTTTTTGTTCTCTGAATGAATGCTTGAACAGTGCATAATTTTTATCTTGAATTTTATGAATATTGGCTCCTGAAAGAATGAGGAACACGAAAAATATTATTGATGATCTGAAAAATCATGAATTTGATTCTTGAAGCAAGAAAAAGCAGTGAAAAAAAAATTTTACAAGAAATCATTGGATCAAGAAAAGGAATAAAAGCCAACAGCCCTTAAAACCAAAAGGCAAGGGTAAAAAGGATCCAAGGCTTTGAGCATCAATGGATAGGAGGGCCCAAGGAATTAAATCCAGGCCTAAGCGGCTAATTCAAGCTGTCCCTAACCATGTGCTTGTGTCATGAAGGTCCAAGTGAAAAGCTTGAGACTGAGTGGTTAAAGTCGTGATCCAAAGCAAAAAGAGTGTGCTTAAGAGCTCTGGACACCTCTAACTGGGGATTCTAGCAAAGTTGAGTCACAATCTGAAAAGGTTCACCCAGTCATGTGTCTGTGGCATTTATGTATCCGGTGGTAATACTGGAAAACAAAGTACTTAGGGCCACGGCCAAGACTCATAAAGTAACTGTGTTCACGAATCAACATACTACACTAGGAGAATCAATAATACTATCTAAATTCTGAGTTCCTATGGATGCCAATCATTCTGAATTTTAAAGGATAGAGGGAGATGCCAAAACTTTTCAGAAACAAAAAGCTACAAGCCCCGCTCATCTAATAAGAATCTGAGCTCCATTTAAAACTCTAAGATATTATTACTTCTTAATTTCTTTTCATCCTATTTTATTTATCTAGTTGCTTGAGGACAAGCAACAGTTTAAGTTTGGTGTTATGATGAGCGGATATTTTATACGCTTTTTGGGAGTAATTTCATGTAGATTTTAGCATGTTTTAATTAGTTTTTAGTAGAATATTATTAGTTTTTAGGCAAAAATCATATTTCTGGACTTTACTATGAGTTTGTGTGTTCTTCTGTGATTTCATATATTTTATGGCTGATATTGAGGGAGCTGAGCAAAAATCTGAGTTAGGCTGAAAAAGGACTGCTGATGCTGCTGGATTCTGACCTCCCTACACTCGAAAGGGATTTTCTGGAGCTACAGGAGTCAAATTAGCGCGCTCTCAACGGCGTTGGAAATTAGACATCCAGGGCTTTCCAGCAATATATAATAGTTCATACTTTGCACGAAGATAGACGACGTAATCTGGCGTTCAACGCGAGTATCATGCTGCTGTCTGGCGTCCAGCGCTAGAAACAGGTTACAAGTTGGAGTTCAGCACCCAAAACACGTTACAACCTGGCGTTCAACTCCAGAAAGAGCCCAAGCACGTGAGAAGCTTTAGTCTCAGCCCCAGCACACTCCAAGTGGACCCCAGAAGTGGATTTCTGCACCAATTATCTTAGTTTACTCATATTCTGTAAACCTAGGTTACTAGTTTACTATTTAAACAACTTTTAGAGACTTATCTTAGACCTCATGACATTTTTCAGATCTGAATTTTATACACTTTGACGGCATGAGTTTCTAAACTCCATTGTTGGGGGTGAGGAGCTCTGCAGCGTCTCAATGAATTAATGCAATTGTTTCTATTTCATTCAAACGTGTGTGTGTTCCTATCTAAGATGTTCATTCGCGCTTAATTGTTAAGGAGGTGATGATCCGTGACACTCATCACCTTCCTCAATCCATGAATGTGTGTCTGACAAACATCTCCATTCTACATCAGATTGGATGAGCATCTCTTAGCTTCCTTAATCAGATTCTTCGTGGTATAAGCTAGAACTGATGGCGGCCATTCTTGAGGATCCGGAAAGTCTAAACCTTGTCTGTGGTATTCCGAGTAGCATTCAAGGATTGAATGGCTGTGACAAGCTTCAAACTCGCGATTGCTGGGCGTGATGACAAACGCAAAAGGATCAATGGATCCTATTCCAACATGATCAAGAACCAACAGCTGATTAGCCGTGCTCTGACAGAGCATCTGGACCATTTTCACTGAGAGGATGGGAAGTAGCCACTGACGATGGTGACACCCTACATACAGCTTGCCATGGATGGAACTTTACAAAACAATTGAGTTGAATATTACATTGTAGAAATTCAGAGGACAAAGCATCTCCAAAACTCCAACATATTCTCCATTAATAAAGTAACAATTCTTTATTCCAAATACTTTTACTTCTTACAATTAAATCCAAATAATCTTATTGGCATCCTGACTAAGATTAATAAAATAAACATAGTTGCTTCAAACCAATAATCTCTGTGGGATCGACCCTTACTCACGTAAGGTATTACTTGGACGACTCAGTGTACTTGCTGGTTAGTTGTACGGATTACAAATTCGTGCACCACTTTTCTTGTACTCTGTTGGTTGTATGACAGGGAAAAGAGGCGGGGCTTCAACTACCTTTGATTCTGAACCTGAGAGAACCTTCTTGAGATTAAGTAGGGAGGCAAAAGAAAAATGTGTGGTTGGTGCTGAAGAAGAGGAGGAACACTTTGAAGAATACTTTGAAACAACCATGGAAGACCATCGTGAGGAAGAGGTTCACAACCATGGTGGAGGAGGTAGAGCAAATCCTGGTGGGGAGGATAGAAGAGTCTTGGGCTCTTATATCAACCCAAACCCAGGGAACTGCGGAAGTAGCATCCAAAAACCAACCATCCATGCCAACAATTTCGAGCTAAAACCTCAGCTCATCACTCTTGTGCAGAATAATTGCTCATTTCGAGGAGGAGCTCAAGAAGATCCGAATCAACACTTGACCATCTTCTTGAGGATTTGTGACACAGTGAAGTCCAATGGAGTCCACCAGGATGTCTATAGGCTGCTCTTGTTCCCTTTCTCACTCAGGGACAAGGCATTCAAATGGCTCGAATCCTTCCTAAAAGGAAGCCTGACAACTTGGGAGGAGGTAGTGAATAGGTTTTTGGCAAGGTTTTACCCCCGCAAAGGATCAATAGGCTGAGAACTGAAGTACAGACGTTCAGACAGCAAGATGGGGAGACACTTTATGAAGCTTGGGAAAGTTTCAAAGAACTAACAAGAAGGTGTCCACCAAATATGTTTAATGAATGGGTTCAGTTGCATATCTTCTATGAAGGCTTGTCATATGAATCAAAGAAGGCAGTAGATCATTCCTCTGGAGGATCCTTGAACAAGAAGAAGACCATTGAAGAAGCCATAGATGTCATTGAAACTGTAGCTGAGAACGACTACTTCTATGCTTCCGAAAGAGGGAACACTAGAGGGGCAATGGAGCTAAATAATGTAGATGCTCTGTTGGCTCAAAACAAGCTCATCACCAAGCAGCTAGCTGACCTCACTAAGAAGATGGAAAGAAGTCAAGTAGCAGCAATCACCACCTCATCAACAACCCAAGAAGAAGTTGAAGAAAAGGACCTTGAGCAAGCCAACTACATTGGGAATTCACCTAGACAGAACCATCATACATACTCCAAGACATACAACCTTGGATGGAGGAACCACCCAAACTTTGGGTGGGGGAATCAGCAAGAGCAAAGCCAAGACCAGAGACGTTACAACTCCAACAACAATGCAGCTCATCAACAATTCACACAGAGGACATATCAACACCCCCACATCAACACATCTCATCAATCTACCCCTAATCCCAACCTACCATCATTTGATGACAGAATCTCAAAGATAGAAACCCTCCTTGAAAGCATATACAAAGACATTCAAGACAATAAGGTGTTCAAAGAGGAGGTGCGAGCCAGTATGAAGAATCGGGGAGAAGCAATCAAGAAGCTGGAATTCCAAGTGGGATATTTATCTGAGAAGATTCCCAGGCCCACTGAAATCTTCCCAAGTGACACGGAGAAGAATCCGAGAGGTGAAACGAAGAAAGTAAGATGGGAGGATTGCAACATGGTCACTACAAATGATAAGGAGACTGAAGACAAGCCAAGCAATCTGACAGAACAACCTGGAGATACCTTAGTAGAGAAGGAGAAGAAAGACCATCAAGGACCAGAAATCTCACAACAGGAGCTGCTGAGACTATATGCACCATTTCCCCAACTACTTAAGGGTGCTGTGAGAAAGAGAATATACTCAAGGTTCTTGGACTTGTTTGCATCCTTGAATGTGAACATACCATTCATCAAGGCCATTCAGCAAATGCCAGCATTCATCAAATATATGAAGGAACTTCTTCCCAGGAAGAGTTCACTCAAGAGGGGCCAGACTATAGTGATGAACAAAGAATGTAGTGCTCTGATTCAACCTGAGCTACCTACAAAAAGAAGAGACCCATGGAGTTTTCACATCCCTTGTGCCATAGGGGAGACACTTTTTGATAGAGCACTTTGCGATTTAGGAGCAAGCATCAACTTAATGCCCCTATCCCTGGTGAAAAGGATGCAGATCAATGAGATACTACCCACAGATGTAGTCATAAGGTTGGCCGACAAGACTCAAAAGCAAGCAATAGGAGTGGTGGAAAATGTGTTGCTTAAAGTTGGAAAATACTTTCTCCCAACAGACTTTGTCATCCTGGACATGGAAGAGAGTCACCTGCACCCAATCATACTGGGTAGACCATTTCTCGCTACTGCTAGAGCACTCATAGATATGGAGAAAGGGGAGCTAATACTGAGAATCCATGATGAGCAACTCAGCTTTAATGTCTTCAAAGAAGAAGACCAAGAGTACAAAGAATCAAGAAAACATCATGATGAGCTGTTAAAGGAAGAAGCAAGCACTGAAGCACAGCCAGCTCATCCTGAGATTCACTGGGTTGATGGACAAGGCAAACAGCAAGTGCCACAGGTCAAGGAAAAATTGGAAGAACCTAAGCCACCAGAGGCTTGTGAGGACATCAACAAAAGCTCATCAAAAAAGGAGGCCACCAAGAATAAGAAAACAGCACCAGGGGCAAAGAAGAAGGTACCAAGGGGGTGGCAGAACAAGAAGATCCCTACGGAAGATTTCTCTCCAGGGGATAAAGTAATCTCAGCCTACTTCACAGACATCCCCCCTAATCTCCCTACTGTGCCATCTCAGTTACCTAAGGTTTTCACCATCAATAGAGTTCTCTCCTTGGAGCATGTAGAGATAATTGATCCAACCAATGGATATAAGTCCACTGCCAAGGGAGAAGACTTCAAGCACTACCAACCTCCTTGATGAAAGCAAAATGTCGAGCTAGCAACGATAAAAAAGCGCTTTGTTGGGAGGCAACCCAACCTTAGGTAGTTCATTTTTATTTTCATTTCAATAAAGATCACAAGTTATTTCCCCTGTATTGCAAGGAGCTAAGTTTGGTGTTTCACACTAGAACAATCAAAGGAGACAGTGTAATTCTAAGTTTGGTGTTCCACCAAAAGGACATTTAGTTAGAATTACACCCACTCCCAAAACGCATTGCTAGCTCTAACCAATCGAGGGAAACCACTTAGATGTAGTTAGACTTTAGTTAATAATTGTTTTGTTAACAACAAGATATGAGTTTGTCAGCATATATGCAAGATTGTGTACTAAGCAAGGAACTAAGTTTGGTGTTCACACACCAAATCAAGTTCATAAGACACAAGCACATGCAAGCTAACTATTTCTCAAAGTGATGTGGGAACAAGCAACTTCCAATAACTTTACAGGAATTTTATGGTGCACCTTCACTCAAGGAAGTGAGGAAGCAAAGAGCAGGAGGAGGACGAAAAGAAGGCGATTAGAAGTTGTCATCTGAAGGTTGTATTGTCACTTAATTCCATGTATTTACAGTTTGAACATTGGAAGCCCAAATGCAATCTTGATTAATGGTTACCAGTGAGTCTAAACATGTTTTTAAACTCTACCTTGTTGTTGAGCATGGTCTATGATTCTGGTTGGAGTGTCACTGCATCTTTCATTTACTTATTTGTATGTTTGTTCCCTTAGAATCAAATGAAAAGAGAATGAGTGTTTATGTTTCTAAAAGACCAGAGTGGAGCCCATAATGTGAAAGTGTATTCATGAATCTTTAGGGGGTAATCATAAGTTAGCTAAGTTGGTTCAACCACAAGGTTAGGATGACAACTATCTATCCTGAATACTTTACTTTTGATATACCCATGAGACTAAGATAACAACAAGATCCTAATAAGAGAAAAGGGAAAGAACAATGGAAGTGAAAAAAACAAAAGACAAAAAATAAGCAATAAGGCTAGGCACCAATGGTTTACCTTAAGACATGTGTCTGTGGTGCTCCTGTGTGGGGGATCTACTTGGATGAATAAGCTCTTAGGGGTGCTTTATCACTTGGTAACTTGGGTTAACTAACCCGGGATTATCAGCTGAAAATCCACTATCAAGAGTAACCCTCACTACAGAACACTTAGTAACCCAAAGAAGTGCTAGACACCAAGGTCTCAAGGAAGAAAATAAATGAACCAGATGCCTGTGGTGTGTATGTATGGGGGAGAGACTTGAGGGAGTAAGTCCTTAGGGGTGTTTCAACACCTAGCACCTTGAACCAACTGGTTCGGGAGTGTTGGCTGAAAATTTATCTTAAATAGTTGCCACCTTACAGAGCACTTAGCCTGAAGAACACAAACAACCCTTGAAATAATAATAAAAGGATCAATAAATAAAGGTCTCATGGGATATAACAAACTGAGTGTGTTAGGAGATGATAAAGGTCTGAAAGCCAGCAGTGGAATGAACCTAAGTTGCTATGCATGAAACCACCATAAAATCAGTAATATGACTTCCACAAGAATGACTCATTTCTCTGGAGATTACATTCATCATTCTCTTGTTCCAATACTTGCTTAGGGACAAGCAAGCTTTAAGTTTGGTGTTATGATGCCAGGGTATTTTGGCCAGTTTCACTGACCTTTTCATTACTGTTTTTAGGTAGTTTCATTGCATTTTCTTAGGAAATAAGCTAGTTTTGGGTAGAAAATCATTTACATCCTGATTCAAGCATGCATTGTGCATTTTACATGATTTCATGAGGATTTTGCATGATTTTAATGACAAAATTGATATTGCATCCCCCATGGCTTGGATTAGAACTTTGATGCACTTTATTGCTTGATTTCAGGACAAAGGAAGCAAAGAATGGGAGTAACTTGCATGGCTAAGGAGAAAAGTGATTGCCAATAACACTCTCAAAAGCCATCAATGCCACGTTAAGGAGTCACGTTAACTAAGTTAACGTGAACTCTAACGTGGAAAAGAGAAGTAGAGCCAACGTTAGTGACACTTAACATTGTCACTAACGTTGGCAATTGCTCACAAATGGCCACGTTAGGAGCCACGTTAACCTAGTTAACGTGGCCTTTAACGTTAAAGGGGGAAGAGAAGCCAACGTTAGTGACACTCAACATTGTCACTAACGTTGGCCTAAGGTGCAAAGTACCACGTTAACTCTCACGTTAACTTGGTTAACGTGGGAGCTAACGTAAGAGACGAAGAGTTGTCGACAACGTTAGTGACACTCAACATTGTCACTAACGTTGAAGCAACCACACAACCCCCAAGAGCCACGTTAACTTCCCCGTTAACTTGGTTAACGAGGAAGCAAACGATGAGGAATGAAGGATGGGCCAACGTTAGTGACACTCAACATTGTCACTAACGTTGGGATGGCTAAGAGTGGCCACGTTAGAAGCCACGTTAACCTAGTTAACGTAGACTCTAACGTGTGACCTATGGGCACATTGGAACGTTAGTGACAATGTTAAGTGTCACTAACGTTCTCGAAGGTTGGCAAGAGCCACGTTAGAAGTCACGTTAACTCAGTTAACGTGAGCTTTAACGTGAAGCAAGGGGCACACTGGAACGTTAGTGACAATGTTGAGTGTCACTAACGTTCTCGAAGGTTGGCAAAAGCCACGTTAGAAGCCACGTTAACTTAGTTAACATGGACTTTAAGGTGAAGCTAAGGGGTGCATTGGAACGTTAGTGACAATGTTAATTGTCACTAACGTTCTCGAACTTACACTTTCGCTAAATGTTAAACACCCCTGATGTCTTGAGCTAAAGTCTCTACCCACTTCACACTTTCTCTCTGCAATTAAAGCCAAGCCCAAATGAAGAAAGGAACTGCTTCAAACTCAAGACCCAAAGGCCCAAGACTTGAAGAGCCAACTAGAAGCTGAGAAGAATAGTATATATAGGAGTAGCTTTGAATTGTTGAGGGGACGGACGGAGAGCTAGAAAATAGAACTACTCTTTGTATTTTACTTTCTCTGCACTTCTAGCTTTATGATGTATTCTCCATCTTTGATTTTGATTTCTAGAGCTATGAACAACTAAACCCCTTTCATTGGGTTAGGGAGCTCTGTTGTAATTTGATGGATCAATACTAGTTTTCATTATTCTTCTTCTATCTATCCTTTTGATTTTACTTGAAAGCTTTTGATCTTCATCCAATTGGATAGTTATCTTGGAAAAGAAGCTATTCAAACTTGGATCTCTTCGGAACCTTGAAAGAGGAATGAAGAGATCAGCTAGAAATGCTTTCTCATGCTGGACCACATTGGGTGTGGATGGGTATGTGGCTATAACCCTCTCAACACTTGATTTGGGAAATGCATGTGGTATAATCAGTGACCATACTTCATCTCTTCTCATGAGCAATTGACCAAGGAATTGGCTATTGATCAAGATTTGAGAGACTGAACCACAAGAAATTGTTGTTCAATCACTTAAGATTGCCAAGGAGATCAATGAGTGCATTGATTGAGGAAGAGATGAGAATGAAATTGATCCGGAGAATGCAACATCTCCTGAGCCCAATGAACTCCCCATTTCTGATCTTACCCATTCTCTTTAATTTCTGCAATTTACTTTTATGAGCAATTCCCCCATTCCCAATTACAATTCTGCAATTTACTTTCAGTCATTTACTTTACAGCCATTTATTTTCTGCAAGTATCAACTCTATTCATGGATTCGCTCAACTAGAACATTCCTCTAATTAAATTTGCTTGATCAATCAATCCCTGTGGGATTCGACCTCACTCTATTGTGAGTTTTTACTTGACGACAAATTCGGTACACTTGCCGAATGGAGATTTGTTGAGAGACAAATTTTCCCCCGATCAATCACCCTGGACACACAACACTCTAAAACAACTCCAAATGATATAGATTAGCGAACAAAATCGAAATTAACCTAAGAAAAACTACTAAGGAAATGCTAAAAAACTACTAAAGATGTCAAGGTATCAATATGTCAAAATAGTAGAATTAGAGCCTTATTAATTGTGTCACTAAACCACTAAATTAGTCAAGACAAAAAAATCCAAATTTATTTATAATGTAAAAACTTAGTTGACCTTTATTATTAAACAATTTTAGGAGTTAAATAATATATATTATCGTATAAAAAGTCGAGAACCATATTAGAGCGTTATGTTTTGAATATGTAGTCCTATATATACATGTAGCACATGATTATTTCTATAAGTAGCCATAGATAAAAAAGGTTGCATTCACATTTATATGAATTTAATTTCTATGGTTATGAGTATGAATTTATACTAGAAATAAATTAGAAACTCAAAATCTTTGATCAACAGGTAATTATATTGTCAGATGTGTAAAATGCGGATTCAAATAAACGTCTGTCATTTCTCTCTATGTTCAATTTTCTCAAAATAATTAAAACTTTGTCAATATAAATATACATATAGGGCAAAGACCTGAGTAGAAGGGGAAGGTAGAGATTTATATTTTTTGTGTGTACAAGGAACAATGATATTTACACACTATTGAATGCCTTCCTCTGCTAGCCACCTCTATCTTAGTCTGCTTAGCATTTATATTTTATTATTGAATCGTCTTTGACTATGCTTTAACATTCTCATCAACTTTAGGCCTCGTATTCATCAGAACCTGCCAGTAAATTCAGCAACATTCAATATACTTCAGTATGATATAGAAATTTGGTGTATAACTTTTTTTCATAAATAGTTTCTGTTATTTTTTAAATTTTAAACTAATTAAGAAAATTTCTAGTTCAAATTATACTATAACTTATTTACTGTTTTTACTATTTTCATTTGTTATTACTATACATTTTTACTAAAAAAATGAATTATAGGTAGTGTGTCTATTAATCCATCAGTCTATTATCTATTATTTCTATTACATATATAATGCGAATTAGGAAGGATATGGTGTACAAATTTTCTTTTTTAAATATCTTTTACTATACAAAATATATATAACAAAATATTCTGTTATTTCTAAAGTTAAACATAATGCCACTTTGTTTGGTTTTAAATATCTTTCATTATAAATAATAAATATACTTAAATTTTAGGATTGTGATCATTTCTCTTTTGTCATTTGCATTTTGTTTCGTGTAGGACTTGAATTGTGTAGTTTTGTTGTTGCTTGGAGCTGAGGCTGGTTCTCTATCACTTAATTATTTAAGTTTAAGAAACATTAACGTTAGGTTAAACTTATTTTCAGTAGGAGAGATTTGTAAGCCATGAAATTGCAGAATAACTAGTTAACCATTTTCAGCCTTTATTTATTGCAAATTGCGGAGTAATAAAGAGAATGCAACGAAATTCTTAGGATGGTATGATTGCTTGTTAACTCATGACTTTTAAATTATTTATTCTATCAAAAATAATGTTGTTTGGTGGATTGTCTGTATTTTAAAGGAAAATCTTTTCGAAATTTCATAAAGAATTTTTGTGTAATCATGATTCTGATTCATGTTTCTCAAATTGTTTGCCCCAAAAAAATGAGGATATTCTTTAGTTGATGCTTTTAATTTAAGGAAAAGTTCTACTAAAATTTTGTAAAAGAAATTTAAACTTACGATTTTATTAATGTTTCTGTTGTTTTCACTTTGTGACGCAATAGTTCCAATTTATCGTTTAGGGACGAGTAATGTTTATTGGCTAGATGAGAAGGAAAAAATTGCTACCCAGCTATACATTCTACTTAACTTATAATAAGGTTTCATACTATCATGCAAGTAATGTAATTTGAAAATGGTTTTATCATTCTTAGCATATAATACAATTTGAAAATGGTTTTTAATTTTAGGATATTCCATGAGAAAAATCCTGATATGACCCTTGATAAATTTTCAATGTGGCTCAAGAATTATGTTTGATAACCTTAATAACACATCCAATGTTGAACTAGTCACACTCAAATAGGTCCAGTGAGCAAAGTCATGAGCGATCCAATGGATATAAATTACGTTTTAATCAACGAACAATTGGAATAGGGTGTTGCATGCCATAATTTAATTAGAGTATTTTTTTAGACTGTATGCAATTTTTTTTTTAAATATAAATGATTTGATCCAAACATATAAAAAATAAAATACAAAAACATAAAGACTACGACATTATTGAGATAAATAGTAGTAATCAAAATAATCCATTCATCCTACCCCCAAAATGCATGTCAAGTACACTACTAATTGTATTACCCAAGAATTTTCAAATCAAATTGGATGGTTATAGTTAATACTAAGCCACGATGTCGAGTTGAATGTAATGGACAAAAAACACAAGTGCTTACCAAGTTGTTGAGCCAATTCCTTACAAGAAAATTGTTGAAACTAATCCTCTGACCAATGTAAGTTTCTCTTTAGCAAATGATGAAGTTGATCTTTTAATTGATAATTTCATGTGAGTAATAGACATTTTGGAAGGGATAGATGATAAAGATGAATTGGACAATGAAGTTTGCTTTAAAAATACTAAAGATGGTCTCTATACTTCGAATTAAGATACTAGCTCATGTTTTATAATACTAAAATTTAACTAAAGAGTAAAGTATCATTTTTGTCCCAAACATTTGGAATAGTCCTATTTGTGTTCCTAATGTTTAAATCGTCTTATTTGTATCCCTAACGTTTATAAAAGTGATTTAATGTTATCCTGCTATCAATTATACTAACAAATTAGATTGTATTTTTCAATTATTCTCACTTGAATGTATTCATTCTCAATTAGGTCTCAGTTGGATGTATTCAATTTTAATATTGTACCCACTATTTGTGTTTAGGTTCAATTATATTCATATAAAAGTGAATTATGTAAATATTGCAGGAATTAGTTTCAACTTTTGATGAGATATTTTTCGAAGTGGATTATCGATTCTATCCTAGACATTTGTATTTTAAAATGAAGAAGAGATTTTCAAAACTCAAACTAAAGCTCATAATGTGTAATTGACGGCAGGATAACATTGAATCACTTTTACAAACGTTAGGGATACAAATAGGAGGATTTAAATGTTATGGACACAAATAGGACTTATCCCAAACGTTTGAGACAAAAATGAGATCTTACTCTTTAACTAATAATAATTTTGATTCACTGCATATGTTTATCCTTATATATATTATTTATGTCATGTTAACTTGATAATAAAATGCTTATTTCATGTAATATTCATATAAAAATAATGGTTGGTAGCAATCTAGGTAGTGCTCGAGGACTAGGTAGGTGTAGGGTGATGATTATCCCTGATACTCCAACAACTGCCTCCCCAACACCATTTACCTTAATTCCTCCTTAACCAACCACATCATCGGCACCTTTTTCACAACCATTTCTCATTATTCCTAACTCGAACTATATGGGTCCTCTTCTCCTCTCCCCTTATGCTTACACGGAGTGGACATCTCCTACTCCACCTACCTCTTCCATAGACTAGTTAATGCCTCCCCCTACCTACAGACATGTCAAAGGCATCTATAACAAATGAAGACACCATGGTTCAGCTATAAAGCTCGAGCACAGCTAATGGGTAATAATTTGTATATGTACACAATATATCACCTCATATCGCTGCCATTAATAAGTTTTATATGTATACAAACAATGACAGCTTTTCTCATATCTAGTTCCCTTCTATATAATGCAGCGACTCGAGTAATGTCATTTGATAAATGGTTTGACAAGTGGAGAGTTAAATTAAACTTAATAGCAATTTAATTATTGTAATATTACTTTTTAGTTATTAATCATTAATGTTTTTATGTACGGGACTTCAAATGGGATTATATACACCAACTATACGTAAGGAAGGCATTTGACTATTATTGTGGTCGATCATTTCAACAAATGCTTTTGGATATCCATAATGCGAAAGAAGAGCCCACAATGTGGTTGCGCTCTGATTTAAAGTAGGAGTTAAGATGCCACTAGGCAATGATTCAAAATTCAACCACCTCCAAACTATGAACATGAACATGATGTCTACCAGGGGAGGCTATTTGCACTGTAGGGGGCTTAACAACCATTGCATCAACCAAAAGAAAGTTAGTGTTGTATTATTTAATTAAACCAATTTTTATTTTTCTAAGTTTTTTGGAATATGTGCAAACAAAGGAATTAAAACATAAGTCAACTAACTTTGAAGTCTTCAGACATCTCCAGATCAGAAAGGAGAACAAGGCTCTATGAGTGAATGAAAAGTCTGGTCGTTTGTATATAAGACTCAATTTTTTAAAAAAATATTTCAAATATTATTTATTTCAATCTGATAAAAAAAATATATTTTTATTACCTATGACAAATTTATACAAAACATGGAGACCACAACCTAGCAATCCTAGCAGAGTGTTGAGGAAGGCAACATTCAAAAATTTTATGTGTAAAATCCAATAAATTAATAAATAATAAACTAATAAATTAATTATGAGCCAAAAACATTAGGAAATAAATTTTATGATTTGAAAAAGTAAAAATATTTAAAATACAAATTAAAACATTAATTTTAAATATTTTGGCCCAAAGTTGGGCAACGAGCTAAATTGATTGAACTAGGCCCGTACTGGACCCAAGACCCAACCCATTTAAACCAAATCAGCCACTCTCCCCCTTTATTCACAATGAAACACGCTGAGAGAGAGATTTGAGAAAGAACCCTAACTTCCATTTTTTAATCTAGTCTTCTATCAGTCATAACTCTCAATTCGGAGCTCTGATCGCTGTACCGTTTGCGGCCACGCATTCACCTCGCCGGGCTCTTTAAATCTATCTGAACAAAGTGGTAAGAAACTCAAATTTCTCACCCAATTCTCCACTTCTTTCGTTTTCATGATTTTGGTTCTTCGGTATTTAGCAAGTTTATGCTTTTGATAGTTTAGGTGTACTCTAGTGTAAGATATAGATGGATTTCATCGAAGTGCTCAATGAGTAAAGGTGAGGAACTCTTATCCCTTTGAATTCTTTAATTTTATGAAGTTTAGGTATTGAAATTGGTAGTTGTGTATGAAATTATATGAAATTAGATTGAATCCATGTGAATTGAAGTCAAATTGGTGAAGTGTTGTGCTTGGATTGGAACTCATGTGGCTGAAAGCTTGTTGTGTTAGCTTGAAAGCTTGTGAAGAGGAGGGTTTTGAGCTGTTTTGAGCTTGGAGAGAAATCGGTCAAGGTATGGTTTCTATTTCTTGTAGTTAATATATAACGTTGCATGAAAACTTAGGCTAATTGCCATAAGTTAAAATTGAATGCTCTGAATTATTGGATTTGGTGGATTAAATGTGTATATTTGTGATGTATCATGAGTATATTGATGAGTTGATATAATGGAAGTTTAATAACTTAGGTGTCTGGGTGATTGATAAATAGTAGACAAATATTTGATGATGTACGTGAATGATTGGGATTGATTTTGGTTGTGACTGGTTTGGTAAACTAGAGGATTTATAACTTTTGGTAAAAACCTATTTTTGACCAACTTCGACGGGCCATAACTTGGCTTTTGGACCCCCAAATATTGTAAAAATTGTCTTGAATAAAAATTGGGTCTGTGAAGTTTATAACATCTAAAGAATAGACTAAAAATGATTTTTTATGAAAAAATTATACGCATTTGAAGTTTGGTGTGTGATGCTTGAACATCTTTTCTATATTTTCTTATTATTTTAGATGTGAATTTATTCAGTTTTATTTAGATTTTAGTGTTTGAAGCCTATTTGGATGCTACTTTCAGGCGCATGGTTTTTTTAATTTCAGGAAAGATTCGGGTGAGTTTGACAGAGTTCATGCAGATGAAAAAGGAAGAAACTGGATGTTGTCAACCCTGACCTCTTCGCACTCCATCGAGCATAACTTGAGCTATAGAGGTCCAATTGACGCAGTTACAGCAGAATTAGAAAGCCAACTTCCAGAGCTTTCCAATATATATAATAGTCTATACTTCTCTTCTGACATCATGGCGCTAAATGCCACAACTCAGTGTTTAGTGCTAGGTACCTCGTAACCAGCGCCCAAGCCACTGCCTCGAGGGGCGTTAAACACCGAACTTGGCATTTAGTACCAGGAAGATAGCAACAACTAGAAACTTACTATCTCCAGGAGCACTAAATGGCGATTCTAGCATTTAGCGCCAGCAGTGTGGATCCAACTTTAAGGAAAGGGCTTCATTAGTTAGATTTGGGTCATATTTATCTTATTTTATTTCGTTTTAGTTATTTTTATTCCCAAACACAATCTTTTGGGCTTTAGTAGTGATTATTCTATTTTATTTTGAAATCAAATCAGGTTAGATATAAAAGAAAAAAGATTTAGCTCTTCTGGCTCTCATCATCTCTTGTCTCTTTTCTCTTCAACCTCATTCTAGTTTTTACACACCTTGGAACCCTAGTTTTTCTCTCTAAGTCATGTGCAACTAAACCTCCTTGGTTAAGGTTAGGAGCTCTGTTTATTCTATGGATTGATACTATTGTCACTCTATTTTAATTAATGTATTGATTTAATTTCAAGAATTACTTTTGTTCTTCGTCCTATGAATTTGAGTGTATTGGAAAATCACTCTTATTCTATATGAATTCTTGTTCATTCTTGGAAACATTATCTCACTTGAATACTAGTTTAAAAGTAAACTCCTCCTTGACTACTAATTGCTTAGATTTAATGGGATACGTGACATATAATCCCCGTATATTTGGGTAATTAGGATTTTTGTGGCTAATAAACTCTAACTGAACCTAACCCTCTAATCTATATTAAGTGACTAGGGAATTGGTGGCTGATTAGGTTAGAAAAGACTAAATCACTAAGGAATTAGGGTTTAGTTAATTACAGTTTACCATAAAATGAATCTTACATAATTGAAATAGTTGGTAAGAAATATTAATTCAGAAGAATAAATAACTCTTAAATCTTAACTATCTTTTCACACAAATTTCACTGTTTGCATTATTCTTACTCTATGAATTACTGTTTAATGCTTTTGAACCTTAAAACACCAATTTCTGCCTGCCTGACTAAGTGAATCAGTCAACTATCGTTGCTCGGTCTATCAATCCTCACGGGATCAACCCTTACTCACCTGAGGTATTACTTGGTACGATCCGATGCACTTGTCGGTAAGTTTGTGGACTTTGAATTCTGAACCAGTGTGAAAAACTTATTTTTTGAATTTAACAGCATTTTGGCAAATTTGACATGCTTTCATACGCAACAGTGTCACGCAACATGGGTATTGGCCTCTACCTAGAAATCTCGCATATGCAGACACGGTCTCATGTATGCGGCACTGTGAAATCCGCAATCTTGCGTATGCGGTAGTGCCATGCGACGCGGGGATTGCTCCCTGCCTCATGAGCTCATGTCTCGCGTACGCGGCAATGTAAATTTTTGAATTTTTGTGTACGTGGGTGGCATGCGTACGCATGACCACCCTGTTTTGCCAAAGTTGTATTTTTTAATTTTTTAACCATTCCTCTAACTTTTCAAACCTCTGTAACTCCTGTTTAAGGTCTGATAGCTAGTGTTAGGCTTGGGAAAGAGAGCAAACTTATTGAGGGAGTTAGGCCGACATTGAGAAAGATTTGTGAAGTGAATAATTGAATTAATGAGGCATGGGTAAAGTTATATGAGATATGAATAAGGATAGTGATGATAATGATGAATTGTGATCGTATGAGATATGAATAAGGGTGATGATGATATTGATGAATTATGATTTAAAGATTCAGATGGCATATGCATTTAAATTATCTGAGACACGATTTTTCCTAGGTAGATGGATTGGTTTGCCCCCACTTACTCTAGTTTGAGACTCGATACCCTCTGTCGCAAGATGTGTCTTGGCACTTTAACTCCCCGGATTTCTCCAATGAGATGATAAATGAATGATTATATATATGCATAGACTATTGGAGATGCGTACACACAGGGACTGTCCAGGGTTTGCTACCGGACATGTCAACTGACAGATGATATTATTAGCCAAATGACAGACATGCATCATGTGCACTTGTATGTTTTGTTTGAGTGTGCATTTGTATTAGTTTGCTTACCTGTTTAACTGTGATTAGCTGCTACTTGATATATTTACTGTATTTACTATCCATATCTGTGTTTTCTTTGTTTGTCATGTAAATTTCTTTCTGAGGGATCCCTGATGCTGGCAAAGGTGATGCTGAGGGTTGTTCCACTTGATGATTGGGAGGTTTGTAGAGAACAAAAAACAAAGAGTTAAACGAGAATCCTTTGATGTAATTACTATAATTTGAGTTTAGTGAGAACTCTAGGATTTTGATATGGATTGTTGGAGTTTATGAATGCCTCTGACTTTCCAGGGCCTTATATCTTAACTATTTAAGTACTATTACTATACTGAAAACTCTCGATTCTCATTTCATACGTATTCTTTTGTTTTTCAGATACAAGACATGAGGCGCCTCACTGAACATACTGGAGACTCACTGAAAGCGAAGATCTACGTTTTGGGGACTTTTTATGGTGTACCTAGCTAGTTTATATATATATATATATATATATATATATATATATATATATATATATATATATATATATATATATATATATATATTCTCCACTTTGTATAAATTTGTATTTTATCCCTTCTAAAGGTTGACTAGGAGAATAGGATTTATATCTTGTCTTTTGGTAAACTTTTGGGTTATATATATGTAAATATTTATTGGCTGGTCTTTGCTTCGCAAGTCGAGTCTGGAACTTGTTAATATGTATTTCTTTTGAAACTCTTATACCATATGTATTATGTTTCTTCTGTTTCACTATTATCTACGCGTTTTATTCTTAACCATTCGAGTTTGAAGCAACTTTTTATTTCTGTTTTGTTCAAATTTTTGTCAAGACTCCTAGTTAAACTTCTTTTTAAATCTACCTATATATGTATTTTTCTTTTAGATATCGTAATACCTCATCATCACCTCTAATTTATGATTTAAGCATAAAGTTTTGAGTGGTAAAGTGTTATACTATGCAAGTGTATCTGAATGCAGTTTGGCTGCATACTCTTGGAGAGTCATACAAAAACTGCATTCACGAAAAGTTTTCCTTCTTTGTCAGCACTCTTCCATGGGGTCCTTTGGAAGCGTCCACCATAGCCACAAATGCACTTCCACCTTCTCAAGAGATTGTCGCAGAGTTATATATGAAGCAAATTCACAACCCTACGCGAGATTGGATGATTAAGGTTGCTACTTATATGAAGTTAAGGATAGGAGTCGCATCTTACTTGCTTGCCTGGATGAACGTGAGTCGATAGTCAATGAGGTTAGATAGATCTTAGTGGTAGCCCATGCCAAATCTTGAGGGACTAAGAGAAAGTTCGCAAGATGATAGAAGATGTCACCATCTACTATCACCTAGCTTGTGTAGTTAGCAACTCCGCATGAGGGGGGTTCATCATCAGCACCAATACATCCAACCCTGCAAAAGGAAGGGGATGGGCCTAAGGACGATGCAGATGACTATGTCGACTTTAGCCTCATTTGTTTTCTTAGTACACTTATCATTCGAAACTTTATTGATTTCATACTCCTTGGTTTGTATTATTAAAATTTTATTGTTTTTGATATAAAATACTATTTATTTGTCGTGTGTTTAATAATAGTGCATTATATTAAAAAATTTTAAATATAAATATATAATATATCTAAATAGAAATTAGTTTAAAAAATAAAATTTATTATTTATCATTAGATTTAGTGTGTGAGATAATCCGATGGTAATTATTATTATTTATTTAAAAATGGAGATTTTGTCTCATACTATGGTCAGATTTAGAGGTAACATTTAAATAATTTGTCAAATAAAAATATTTGTTTGTGATAAAAAATCACTTGTAACATTTAAAACTTTTGCATCGGATATAAAAATCAGCTGATAACATTTTTCTATCAAGGCTTCTTCTGTGGGATTTTTTTTATTGTAATCTGCGGACATATCCTATGGTAAATAATACTTTTTTTTCTATAGTGTAAGAAAAGTAAACTCCCCTCCCAAGAAATTGAGTTATCTTGTCCCCTGCTTGACCTTAGCAAGGGAACTAGATACCATCATAGCTGGGTAGGCACCATTGTTTTTGTCACCGGCCTTTGATTCGCCACGTTGCCACAACTATGTCGTCTTCTACATCTCCATTGCTATTTACTTCAATGTTATAGAGTTGTATTACGGATTCGACCCACAGATCCTACGCCCGGAGTGATCCCCAAACCCGATTACCCGGGTCTGACCTGCTTTACCCTTCTAGAAGGCCCGAAACCGGTCCGCTAGAACTCCTAACCAACTTTCAAATTCAAACATCCTTATCTTAGCCAAAGAGGATAAGATAAGATAGCTACCATCACCTATAAATAGAGGGCCCAGATCCCTCCAGGTATTGATCACTTCCTCACACCTTCTACCTCTTAGATCCATTCTGACTTGAGCGTCGGAGTGTCTTTGCAGGTACCACCCCCCGTTGCTCCAGTCAAACAATCCTCCAATCCGCCTCGACCCGCAAGTTCCCGATCCATCTCTCAACCTGTACTGGAGATATCCAGTTGATAAACCACTATTTTATGGTTTATCTTGTGCTCAATTGAGTGGATTTTATCAACTCTTTACCCACTTATTCATAATATTTGCATAGTTTTATATTTCCTTCCTGATTTTGTACTATGATTGAAAACGTGCTTCTTTGATCTTATATTTGCTTATTATTAATCCTCTCTTATTACCATTAGATGTCTTGATATGTGTGTTAAGTGATCTCAGAGATTACAGGGTAGGAATGGCTCAGAGGATGGAAAGGAAGCATGCAAAAGTGGAAGGAATACAAGAAGTTGGAGAAATTGCTAAGCTGTCCAGCCTGACCTCTTTGCACTCAAACGGCTATAACTTTAGCTACAGAGGTCCAAACGACGCGGTTCTAGTTGCGTTGGAAAGCTAACGTCCGGGGCTTCGATTTGATATATAATTTGCCATAGCTGCCCTGCTGCCAGACGACGCGAACGCGTGAGTCACGCGGACGCGTGACTTGGCAGGAACACAACCCGCGCGGCCGCGTGAGCCATGCGGCCGCGTCACTTTTCCGCGACCTGTACGTACCAGAATACGCTGGGGGCGATTTCTGGGCTGTTTTTAACCCAGTTTGCGGCCCAGAAAACACAGATTAGAGGCTATAAAGTGGGGGAATCCATTCATTCATGAGAATGCACTCATAATTCACTTTTCATATTTTAGATGTAGTTTTTAGTGAGAGAGGTTCTCTCCTCTCTCTCTTAGGATTAGGATTAGGATTAGAAATTAGGATCTTTAGAAACTAGGATTTAGGACTTCTCTTGGTTTTTAAGAGTGACTCTCGATTCAGGTTTAATGTTCCTTTTTATTTATTTTTCCAATTAAATTTATGAACTCTTCCATGTTACAGATTACTCTTTTAAATTAATGCTATTTGAGATATTTCAGATCTATGATTGCTTTTTTTAATTTATGTTGTCAGTACTTATCCAAATTATTTTCATTCGAGTAGATAGTTTTCCTTTTGGCTTTGGTTAAATAACTGGCGACTCTTTAGTTATCAACTCATTGTTAATTGAAAATTGGAATTCATCCACTTAACTTACCTTCATAGTTAGAGGTTAACAAAGTGGGAGAAAAATCCAATTCTCATTACGATTGATAAAGATAACTAGGATAGGACCTCCAGTTCCCATACCTTGCCAAGAGTTTATTTTATAGTTATTTGTTTATTTTTCTTATTATTTTTTGTGCAACATACTGCCCCCTTACTTCCAAAACCCCAATTTTACCTTTTTCATAGCCAATAATAAGAACATACCTCCCTGCAATTCTTTGAGAAGATGACCCGAGGTTTAAATACTCGGTTAACAATTTTTAAAGGAGTTTGTTACTTGTGACAACCAAAACGTTTGCACGAAGGGATTTCTGTTAGTTTAGAAGTTGTATCTACAACGCGAATATTTTTAATAATTCTTTACTAGCAAAAATCCTAACGTCAAAATGGCGTTGTTGCCGGGGAATTGCAAATGTGTGCCTTATTATTGGTTATTGTAAATATTTGCTTTTTGATTTGCTTTTATTTTTATTTTTATTTGCTTTTTCTTAAATTAAGAGGTTATTGATTTTTATTTTAAAATTTTTATCTTATCTTATCTTATTTCAAAAATCAAATTTAAAAATTTTCAATTTTCAATTTTCAAAAAAAATTTCAAATTTCAAAAATTAAAAATTCAAATTTCAAAATTTAATTTTCAAATTTCAAAATTTAAATAACCTTTTAATTTCAATTTGTTTTATTTTTGTTTTTAATTTTTATTTGCTATCATGAACTCTCACCCCTTTGGCTATGAGTCTGGTTACAATAATGTTACAGGAAGAAGAAATTACAATGAGAACAAGCATCAAGGTTGGAACAATCAAAGATGGGAGGAGCCACAAGGACTTGATCAATCCTCATGGCAACAACCACCTCCAATAGACTATCAACAACCACCACCATATGCCTATGAACCCTTTCCTCAACATGACCTTGGACTACCAAACTCACAAGCCCCTTTCCGCCATTCACCTCCATATGACCCTAACCCTCAACCACCTTATGAGTCATATGAACCATATATAGAACCACCCCAATTCCAACCCAATTACTCCCAAGAACCACCACTTCAATATTCATCATCTCCATATCCATCAATCCAAGAGCACTATGATCCTACTTATGAAAGCTGAGTACATCAAGAAACAAAGGATCATTTCAAGGAAACAGTGGATCGATTTCAGGCGACCATTCAACAACTGGAGCAAGTAGTAATTCAATGGATTTCTAGGCGCTCAAATATACAAGGATCAGCCACAGCTCCATGTGGACTGTCTACTGAAGAGCGTAGCATGGCGGAGATACCAGAAACCCCAGTGGACAAGACAGAGAATGAATTCGTACTAGAACAAGTAGAAGACGCTGTCATTGTTCAAGAAGAAGAAGAAGTGTTTGAAGACTTAGAAGATGTAGAACTTCCATGGGAAAGTCAAGACATAGAGCCTCCTTCCAAGACGGTTGAAATTGATGCTGAGGAGGGTGTACAACCTCCAAAGCATATCATAGTTGAAGACTTGGAAGAGGTTGATCAAGAGATGGAGATTCAAGAAGAAGAAGCACAACCTACCATGCCCTTGGAAAGCAATGAAGAGGAGATTGAATTGAAAGAGAGCTACCAAGAGGAAGAGGTTGAAATTGAAGAAGCTTGCAAAGAGGTGGTAATTATCAGAGAGGAGCACAAGGGAGTGGAGCTTGCAATTTTATAAAAAATACCCCCCCCCCTTAAGTTGCCATCATCCTTCACAACATTCAAGTGGGTAAAATTCATATCCCTTAGCTTTCTAATCCCACTTGAATATGGGCTACTAGAGACGGATGGTCAACTTAGAGCTCTTTGTGGCATCAAGAGTAAGAGGAAGATGGTCAGTGGTAAGAATTGTCCTGCAAGGTTCATCATGGTTGGAAGCTTTAAGTTTAAACGCAAAGGTTGGTATAAAGCTCAACTGAATGGGTCTAGGAAGCTGTTTGGTCGCTGCAGTGAGAATTCAGATCACCTTTCACCCGGCTGGAAAAATGCAGATCGAGACAAAAACGGGTGTAAAAGTAAAGTTTGGGATCCTGTAATCTGTTCTGGCATTTGTCACCCCGAAAGCCTAAGAATCTGTTTGAAGCTTCTTAAGGGCTTTACATGCTTAGTTTTGGATCCCGGAGGACACTGGAATCACAAACATTGGTGGAGATTCCTGGATGAGTTCAAGCACAAGCCACCATAACAGGAAGCTCACCAAATGTCCAACTTAATGACTTTAACTAATAGTGCTAGGTGGGAGACAACCCACCATGGTACGATCGTTCATTTTTCATTTTTATTTAGTTTTATTTGTTTCTAGTTTTATTTTATTTTATTATATTGAACCTGGAGTTTTGCGTCACATTCATATTAACACTGCATTCTTCATTTTTCAAAAAAAAAAGGATTTACGCACGCGACGCGGCAACGTCGCTGACGCGTCCGCGTCGTATGTGCGTTAGGAGGAAAAGAAATTGAACAGAGAGTTACGCAGGAGCAGGGCTGGAGGCGTGCCAAGGGTACAAATCATCCCACGCGACCGCATCGCTGATGCGGCCGCGTCATTTCCAAAATGGCTTCCCCACGCGTCCGCGTCACCCACGCGACCGCGTGGCCCTGGATTTCGACGTAACAAGGTGTATGGCCGAAAGTTGAGCTGGAATTTGGGCTGGACTCGTGCTGGAAGCCCAAGCCCTAACACGTGACCGCGTGCCCCACGCGGCCGCGTCATTTTAAGAAAAAGGCCACCCGCGCGATCGCGTCGACCACGCGACCGCGTCACCTAGATTTTGGCAATACTAAGTTTTGAACAGAGATTTGTGCGACCGCGAGGCTACACTCGCACCACTAGCACAAATCAAGTCATATGATCGCGTGCCCCACGCGTCCGCGTCGCCTAACCTTATTGCGCACCACGCAACCGCGTCACCCACGCGACCGCGTCGCCAGCGTCGCACAACCTCTTCAGATTAGTGCCAATTTTCTTATCTTTTCTTCTCCGAATCCTTATTCTTCTTATCTTTTCTTATTTCTTTCTTCTTCCTTTCTTATTTTCTCTCACTTCCATTCTATTTTATTTAATTTATTTGCATACTTTCATTCATTGCGTTTTTTATTTTGTGCATATTTTTCTTTTCTTTTCTAAATTTGCTATTTTAGTGTTAAAAATTTAATTGGGAAATTATTTTCTTGTAAATTATTATGAAATTGTTTGACAATTATATATTACTTTTTGAAGGGTTGCTTGCATGTTCAATTTAATACTTTCAATAGCTTATTTACCATACATGCTATGTGTTTGTGAAAAAGCCCATATGGCATTATGCACTTCTCTATTATACTTTATACTATTGAATGCATGCTTTTCATAAACTCCCTTTACTATTTTATTAATTGAATATAATTGTCAATACAAACATGGTGATTTATTACAAGTGATGCTTGGTCTATGCTACTCATGCCCTTTGCTGGCATGCCAATAAACACCTTGCATTCACTTGTCCTTATATGCACTAGCTATTTTCAATTGATGGCTTTTCACATGTACTCGCGAGCATGTGTTAATGTCAATTACATCCTAATGTGCATCCATCACCACTCTTCCGTTCTCTTCCTTGCTATATATCTATTTGAATTTAATTTACTTTCTCTTCCCTTCTTCAGGATGGCCACCAAGGAAGGAAAGGAGAAAGCTACTCCTAAACCGCCGGCAAGGAAAGGAACAAAAAGAGCTCAGCTGAGAAACCACAACCCCCATCCACTTGCACATCTCAGCATGCACCGAGGACGGTGCAATCTTTAAGTGTGGGGAGGTCGATACCAATCTCCATGGGTTAGTTATTTCTTGACACAACACCAAAATTTTTTTATTTTATTTGTTTGTTCATTGTTGCATTTGCATAATTGATTGCATATCTGTTTGATTTTTTGCATATTTTACCACTTGGTTGAAGTAATATTTTCTTTTCCAAGAAACCTTTTAAAGTATTTCACTAATTTGAATAAAATTTTTTGTTACACTTGTTTGAAGAAATATTATATTGGAACATGGTTTAGAGCTCGAACACACAAACCTGTAAGATTTTTGAGCCTAATTGATTGGTTGCATTTTATCAACCAATAATTTATTTTTGATGTGTGTTTTTCTCTCTAAAATTGTGATCTTTGTCTTGCTTAATTCTATATTTCCATTATTTGATGTATACATGTACTTACATGATTGAGGCTTTTGTTTCACTAAGCTCACATACCCATATGGCCTTACCTTTCATTATCCCTTGCAAACCAATTTTGAGCCTATTATACCCATTTGTTCTTTATTTTAGCACATCATCAACTCTAAGCGAAAAACAATAATGTCCTTAATTTGAATCCTTGGTTAACTTAGACTAGTGAAAGTGCTTATGATTTAAGTGTGGGAAAATTGTGTTTGGAAACATTTGGTTTGAGAATTGAGTATGTTAGAAATTTCTGAAAATGTGAAAGAAATGTTTAGGACATGTTTATGCATTCAATAATTTAATCATATGCATTGAGAAAAACAAAAAAAAATAATATAAAAAAAATAAAAGAAAAAGAAAAGAAAAGAAAAGAAAAAGAGCAAATAAAAGGGGACCAAATGCCCCAAAGTGAGTGGTGAAAGCAATGCATATGAGTTGTACTTGAAATTAGAATGTATGAATATGTGGAAAACATAGTTAGTGGATGGTTAGATGTTGTATTATGATTACATGGATTGTCTAAGTTAGGTGGAAAAGTTTAAGTTAATTAAGGATTAAGATTTTTAGTCCACTTGGCCAAATACAATCCTACCTTGACCCTAACCCCATTACAACCCTTAAAAGACCTCTTGTTATGTGTATTTATGCATTAAATTTTTGTTGATTGTTAGATGAAGAGCAAGCCTTAGAAAGCAAGGTTAGTAGAGAATTGAGAGAGTCGAACCTTAAACACTTGAATGATTAGAGTGTATACACTTCCAATGAGGGTTCGATGCTCGATTCTTTGTTCCCGGCTTTCATGAGCTATTTTCTTCTGCAAGTTTACTTTTACTTCATTTTTATGATTTGAATCAGTGAAATCCAGTTCATATATGTTCTTGAAAGATTTATTTATTTTTAACCAAGTAGGTAGAAACATTCTGCATGTAGTTGCATTCATATAGATAGGATTGCATTTCATATTAATCTACCATTCCTCTTCATTTTTATAGTTTCTCTTGAGCTTAGCATGAGGACATGCTAGTGTTTAAGTGTGGGGAGGTTGATAAACCACTATTTTATGGTTTATCTTGTGCTCAATTGAGTGGATTTTATCAACTCTTTACCCACTTATTCATAATATTTGCATAGTTTTATATTTCCTTCCTGATTTTGTACTATGATTGAAAACGTGCTTCTTTGATCTTATATTTGCTTATTATTAATCCTCTCTTATTACCATTAGATGCCTTGATATGTGTGTTAAGTGATCTCAGAGATTACAGGGCAGGAATGGCTCAGAGGATGGAAAGGAAGCATGCAAAAGTGGAAGGAATACAGGAAGTTGGAGAAATTGCTAAGTTGTCCAGCCTGACCTCTTTGCACTCAAATGGCTATAACTTCAGCTACAGAGGTTTAAACGACGCGGTTCCAGTTGCGTTGGAAAGCTAACGTCCGGGGCTTCGATTTGATATATAATTTGCCATAGCTGCCCCGACGCCAGGCGACGCGAACGCGTGGGTCACGCGGACGCGTGACCTGGCAGGAACACAACCCGCGCGGCCGCGTGAGCCATGCGGCCGCGTCACTTTTCCGCGACCTGTACGTACCAGAATACGCTGGGGGCGATTTCTGGGCTGTTTTTAACCCAGTTTGCGGCCCAGAAAACACAGATTAGAGGCTATAAAGTGGGGAAATCCATTCATTCATGAGGATGCACTCATAATTCACTTTTCATATTTTAGATGTAGTTTTTAGTGAGAGAGGTTCTCTCCTCTCTCTCTTAGGATCAGGATTAGGATTAGAAATTAGGATTTTTAGAAACTAGGATTTAGGACTTCTCTTGGTTTTTAAGAGTGACTCTCGATTCGGGTTCAATGTTCCTTTTTATTTATTTTTCCAATTAAATTTATGAACTCTTCCATGTTACAGATTACTCTTTTAAATTAATGCTATTTGAGATATTTCAGATCTATGATTGCTTTCTTTAATTTATGTTGTCGATACTTATCCAAATTATTTTCATTCGAGTAGATAGTTTTCCTTTTGGCTTTGGTTAAATAACTGGCGACTCTTGAGTTATCAACTCATTGTTAATTGAAAATTGGAATTCATCCACTTAACTTACCTTCATAGTTAGAGGTTAACAAAGTGGGAGAAAAATCCAATTCTCATTACAATTGATAAAGATAAGCAGGACAGGACCTCCAGTTCCCATACCTTGCCAAAAGTTTATTTTATAGTTATTTATTTAATTTTCTTATTATTTTTTGTGCAACATACTGCCCCCTTACTTCCAAAACCCCAATTTTACCTTTTTCATAGCCAATAATAAGAATATACCTCCCTGCAATTCCTTGAGAAGATGACCCGAGGTTTAAATACTCGGTTAACAATTTTTAAAGGGGTTTGTTACTTGTGACAACCAAAACGTTTGCACGAAGGGATTTCTGTTAGTTTAGAAACTGTATCTACAACGCGAATATTTTTAATAATTCTTTACTAGCAAAAATCCTAACATCAAAATGGCGCCGTTGCCGGGGAATTGCAAACGTGTGCCTTATTATTGGTTATTGTAAATATTTGCTTTTTGATTTGTTTTTATTTTTATTTTTATTTGCTTTTTCGTAAATTAAGAGGTTATTGATTTTTATTTTAAAATTTTTATCTTATCTTATCTTATTTCAAAAATCAAATTTAAAAATTTTCAATTTTCAAATTTCAAAAAAAAATTCAAATTTCAAAAATTAAAAATTCAAAATTCAAAATTTAATTTTCAAATTTCAAAATTTAAATAACCTTTTAATTTCAATTTGTTTTTATATTTGTTTTTAATTTTTATTTGCTATTATGAACTCTCACCCCTTTGTCTATGAGTCTGGTTACAATAATGTTGCAGGAAGAAGAAATTACAATGAGAACAGGCATCAAGGTTGGAACAATCAAAGATGGGAGGAGCCATAAAGACTTGATCAATCCTCATGGCAACAACCACCTCCAATGAACTATGAACAACCACCACCATATGCCTATGAACCCTTTCCTCAACATATCCTTGGACTACCAAACTCACAAGCCCCTTTCCACCATTCACCTCCATATGACCCTAACCCTCAACCACCTTATGAGTCATATGAACCATATATAGAACCACCCCAATTCCAACCCAATTACTCCCAAGAACCACCACTTCAATATTCATCATCTCCATATCCATCAATCCAAGAGCACTATGATCCTACTTATGAAAGCCGAGTACATCAAGAGACAAAGGATCGTTTCAAGGAAACAGTGGATCGATTTCAGGCAACCATTCAACAACTGGAGCAAGTAGTAATTCAATGGATTTCTAGGCGCTCAAATATACAAGGATCAGCCACAGCTCCATGTGGACAGTTTACTGAAGAGCGTAGCATGACGGAGATACCAGAAACCCCAGTGGACAAGACAGAGAATGAATTTGTACTAGAACAAGTAGAAGACGCTGTCATTGTTCAAGAAGAAGAAGAAGTGGTTGAAGACTTAGGAGATGCATAACCTCCATGGAAAAGTCAAGACATAGAGCCTCCTTCCAAGACGGTTGAAATTGATGCTGAGGAGGGTGTACAACCTCCTAAGCATATCATAGTTGAAGACTTGGAAGAGGTTGATCAAGAGATGGAGATTCAAGAAGAAGAAGCACAACCTACCATGCCCTTGGAAAGCAATGAAGAGGAGATTGAATTGAAAGAGAGCTACCAAGAGGAAGAGGTTGAAATTGAAGAAGCTTGCAAAGAGGTGGTAATTATCAAAGAGGAGCACAAGGGAGTGGAGCTTGCAATTTCATTAAAAATACCCCCCCTTAAGTTGCCATCATCCTTCACAACATTCAAGTGGGTAAAATTCATATCCCTTAGCTTTCTAATCCCACTTGAATATGGGCTACTAGAGACGGATGGTCAACTTAGAGCTCTTTGTGGCATCAAGAGTAAGAGGAAGATGGTCAGTGGTAAGAATTGTCCTGCAAGGTTCATCATGGTTGGAAGCTTTAAGTTTAAACGCAAAGGTTGGTATAAAGCTCAACTGAATGGGTCTAGGAAGCTGTTTGGTCGCTGCAGTGAGAATTCAGATCACCTTTCACCCGGCTGGAAAAATGCAGATCGAGACAAAAACGGGTGTAAAAGTAAAGTTTGGGATCCTGGAATCTGTTCTGGCATTTGTCACCCCGAAAACCTAAGAATCTGTTTGAAGCTTCTTAAGGGCTTTACATGCTTAGTTTGGGATCCCGGAGGACACTGGAATCACAAACATTGGTGGAGATTCCTGGATGAGTTCAAGCACAAGCCACCATAACAGGAAGCTCACCAAATGTCCAACTTAAGGATGAGTTAAAGCACAAGCACAAGTTTCTTTGCCAATTTTTGTTTTGTCTTATGTCAATTGCTTCCCTTTTTCTTTCATGTTCTCTCTTATTAGTTCTTTTTTTTGTTTTTATAGTTTTTTTTCATTTGTTGATACTGAGAGCACTTATGGGATTGAATGATTTTGGATGCTCGAAAATGAAAAAGATTGGATGTTTGCTACTGATCTCTGAAAGTATAGTTTATGATGTTCGAAAAGGCTCCTTGATAGATCTATCGAACATTACAAATCAATATCGCAGTTTATTTGGAGTAGAAATCTGGTAGCTATTTAGCTTCTTCTATAGATCCACTGGTTTGGGCAAGGAGAACGGTGGTTGATGCTGGGCGACTTGTGTAAGGGAGAAGACATGATTAGTTAGTTTGTGGGTAGAAGGATGACAAGAGTGATGATGTAAAAATGTGCGACTAAAATGAACTTAGATTAGAAAAAATCTCTAATTGTTTGGTAGTCAAATGCTATCTCTAAATTTTTTTCCTCACGGAATTTAATTTTAAAATAGGTTCAAAAGGGGTGTGATTCATGGTCGTGGGGGTTATTGGAGGTGTTTAACCTTGATATGGGTTAACATCAAGGTTCTGAAAACCGATTCGAACCGGTTGAACTGTGAACCGATGCCAAATGCGATTCGGTTAGAAGCAAAAATCGCCAAATTCAAAAACCGACATTAGACCGTTGAACCGGTCGAAAACCGGTCGGTCGAACCGAACCGTGAACCGGCCAGTTTTTGAAATGGGACAAAAATAAAAATTCAAAAACGGTGCGTTGAAGCTTGGTTGTGACTTATGAACCCTAATCCCTAACATTTGCAAGCACCCCTCTCGACCTCTCCTCTCCAGCACGCAGAAGCAGAAGTGTAGAACACGAAGCAGCAGTGTAGCAGTGCAGCAGTTGGAGCTTCTGGCACAACTTCTGTCAGCTACCGCCGCCGCCGCACAGTCTGTGAAGCTAATGTCAGTCACCTCTGCTCGCGGCTTCGCGCCACCACTTTTCGTCGCGCAGTGGGCTCGGAAATCAGAACCACCGCCAGCTCTATATTTTTTCAGGCTTCCAGCTTCTAACCCTAGGTATAATTTTTGTTCTTTGTAATAATAATAGTTGAAGTCTCTGTCAGTCTGTCTCCCTCTTGCATGCTCTGTTGAAGGCATCTTCGAGCTTCCAGGTAATTTTTTGAACTGTGAACTGAAGGCGTCTTGGTCACTCTGCTCCTTGTCTCTGTCCCTCGTTACAATGATTGTTTGATTGAATAACTGTTGCATGTTTCTGTCTCCCTAATGAGTATGATTTAATAATTGTTTGAATCTATGAAGCTCTGTGAACTGAAGTCATTGAAGTCTGATATACTGATAATCTGATATAGTGATACTGAACTGTGAAGTGTGAAGGCTGTGAAGCTCTGTGAAGTGTGAACTGAACTGTGAACTTTGTTTAAGCGTACTTGATTCATATGCGTACTTGATTTATAATTCTACTTTCTTTGTAATTGTCTCTAAGCGTACTTGATTTTCTGGATTTAGAGTTATTTTTTATTGAATTTCTGGATTTGAATTTTGAATTCGTGTTTGATCAGAAATTTCTGTTTGATTCTTCTTATTGTTGTTGTGGTTGAAATTCAAAATTGAAATCTGATTCCTCTTCTTTGTCAATTTCATATTCTGGACTTGTTCATTATCTTTGCATTTAAGTGAGCAATTATAATCTGTTATCTGGTTATATTACTCTTCTAGGACAAACTCTAGCAATGGCTCAAGGCAGGAGAAACATGGAATGACTAACAAACCTTGAGGAGAGCCTGAGGATGCGGTTTGTAAAACTGATTTTTGAATAGGTTCAATTTTTCATGTTTTGTTTGTTAGTAAAGTAAAGTAAAGTGATTGATTATAACTGGGTATGGTGCTTTTATTAGCAACGATCGAACAAAGGTGAAAGAGGTGTCTTCCGAAATATCAAAGTATATCCACTGGTAATGTACTAATCTTATGCTTGTATTTGAGATGTGAATGAATCATTCTGTGTATGTTTCTTATTTGAATTCCTATCCCCTCTTTCTTTCTTTTGTCTTTATAGGAACCGAATGACAAGAGACTTAATTATGAACCACCTACAGATTTACTTAGCAAGGTACTTACAAACTGTATTCCATTTCTCCAATGTTAATATGATCCATACTTTCTTTGATATATATTTAGCTAATATTTGAACCTGATTTGCAGCTGTCCCTGATTTCTGAAGTGAAAAAACCTGCAAAACTGCCATCTAAGGTGCAGCCAATTTCCTAGGTTCAGCTATCTCAGCACTCATATAACAACTTAAGATTCTTTTGAGTAGATAAAGGTTTATTGAAAGAGATTTAGAAAAGCATTTTCTTTGAATGATATTTTAAAGCTTACATTAGACTATACTTATATTTTCATGTGTTTATTTATATTTTATTTATTATTTTATTATAAAACGGTTTTTTCGGTTCAACTACGATCAAACCGATTAAATCTATGAACTAGTGAATCAGTAACTAGAGTTGTTCGATGACCGATTCGGTTTTCAAAACCTTGGTTAACATAGCTTCTCACACTTAACGACCTAACACAGACTTCTCGCACATTACGAGATTCTGAGACGAGGCAAGTTTTAGCATCTTGCAATATACCAAAAGGATTAATAAAATTAAACAAAAAAAAAAAAAAACAGAACTTGCAAATAGTGAAAGAAGAGTTAAAAAAATAGAAATTAATCTAAACGAAATTCACATAATTCAGATACCCATGTACCATGCCAATTTATTTTTTCAGGAAATCAAAGAATTCAGAAGATGAAACAAACAAACCAAAGAAAAATAGAAAGAAAGAAAACCTTCTTGTTGTATTTAAGGAACAGAAACATAAAATTCACAAAAATTAGAAAAGAAGAAAAGAAAGTCAGTGTTGCATCTGCAATGTCAAACGATTTCTCTTTTTTTCATTTTTTTATTTTTCTTTATTTCTTCTTTGTTTTTCACTTCTTGATGGTGGTTCCTATTTAGATGGCACTTCATTGTAAGCCTCTTGTATGTTTTTTTTTATGAAAAAAAATTATAGCTCTTTTAAAAGGATTACTAAAAGTTTTCAAATTTTTTGGTTTGGGTGTGAGTTTGATGTGTATGATTACAAAAGGGGGTGGTTGGTTGGCGGTGAAAGGTAAATGAGTTGAAAAAGAAAAAAGTGTATAATACTACACTAATAATAAACAGTTCCAGCTATCAAGAGACAATGCAAACATCTTATATTGTTGAATTTCTCCAACCAGTCTCATTTTGAAACAAATAAATTTTTTAGTACTTTTCTAAATTCATCGCGTTAAGAAGTGCTAATAAAGACATTTTATTAACGTCATTTATATACTAGAAATATAATTATATTTAATTTTTTCAATAAATACATTATAAAAATTTGAAATTTCAGTTTTTGGCTTTTCGCAAAAATTCTTTTTGATCTCATTTTGTTATAAAAATCGACAGTTATTTTAGACTTAAGAAGCTACGTACGTTTAGTGAATTGCGAACTAATTTTTACAGGTGGAAATAAATTATTAAAGTAAGACCAAAACTGATTTTTAGACCAACTCCTTAATTAATCATAAAAGAATGATATTGACGGAAGGAAAAAGTGATAGGCTGATAGGTATTAATCAGTTACCTTGCGGAGCATGGTGTTCTCATTGATTAAGGTGGAGATGCGCTCTTCCAAGTTGGAATTCTTATCTTCCAAGTCTTTAGCTCTTGATTCCAAGTCATTCACATAAACCTTTTTTCTTTCGCGTGCTTGTTGGGCAGAAACCCTGTTCCTCAATAATCTGTTTATAATGCCAAAAAGTCATTAAATAAATATTGGAGCCATAAATATTTTCGATAATTGCACATGGGTTTATATGCAATCTATACAAAGTGCCTTCAATAGTGTCCTCAACTATGATAGTGGATTAGTGGGATATATATGATGGAAGATGGTTGCATTATTCGGACATATATTTGACACAATATTTCACGTACATCTAATAATAACAATTTTAACTGAGAATTATTGAAGTTGGTACATTAAATAATGTTACGTTGATTAATTTGTTTATATGCATTGCTACACTAAAGAATGATCTAACTAACTAATAAGAAAATTATATATTTATATATTTGCATGAAAATGTGCAAATAAATTTACCCTTAATTTGAACCTCATATTTTGTTGTTGTCATTTTGTCATGTATGCTCTCTACATTTCGATTCCAGATTCATATTCCACCACAAAACAGCGTTATATGGGCCCACTTTTTCTAACTACCTCTTCGGACTTCGGCCAAATATAACAAATCTAACATAAAACAGAAAATTCTACAGCTCATTTGATAATTCTATCAGCATAATATCTCTCATGCAAGTTTATATAGAATGTTTGGATCAATGTTTGGTTCAAATTTGTACAGGAGTCGTGCGCAAGAATATTAAAGCTTTGGCCCGATATTTAGAACCGTTTTAAGTAGTATTATCAATTAAATGATTAACTTTAATTTACAATAATTTGCTCGAATGACTTTTCTATACCATGGTGTGTGTGTGTGAGTTTGCCCCTTCACACCAGGGAGGCCGTTTGAGGCCATGTAACTCAGGTCGACGAGACTATTAAGGGTACATCAAAATCAATTATCATATATTTATATATAAATATATTTATATATTTTAATTTATTTTTAATATATATTTTATATTTTAATATATATTCTATAATTTTAAAAATTAATTTTAGTATATATCTAACATAATTGTAAACTAAAAAATACTAAAAATCATGTCAAACAACATGGTCGTACTTGTAATTTAAAATATTTACTCGTAACTTAACTTGGAAAGTTTATTGTAATATTAAATAAAAATTCCTAAGTTATTTCACATGATTTGTGCAAATTTACGCTAGAGGTACAAAAATTTTTATTCATAGTCCATGTAAATATGCACAAAAGAATTATCAAGTAATTAATGATTTTAATATAAGGATTGGCCTTGAGCAAGTCAATTTATGTACCAAAATATTATTTTAGATACAAACAAATCAGTTTCTTTTTTTTTTTCTTAATGAAAATATCGTATTCCATAGACTTGCATTAAATGTTATAAATTAATAAATATTAAAAAAAAGCAACTTTCGATTTTTTTTTTTACAAATAACTAAATAAAATAGTTTCTAAAAATAATATTTTTTTTTGCAAACTCACCTTAAAAAAATCCATTATAATAAAGGATTTTTTTTTAAAAGAGTGTTCAAATTCAAATTAATTCAAACAAAATCGTACATCTAATCGAATTCAAACTAAAATTTGATTAAAATTATACTCATTTGAATCAAATTGTATTTCATTACTAACAAACCGCATAGATTAAATCAAATTTTAAATTCACTTCTCAAAATTAAATTAATCATATCTAAACAACAAAAGATGATATAATATTATTTTATTTTATATATAATAGATTTAATTTATTATATATTTTTATTTTATTCATGTATTATTATTATTTATTGAGTATTTTATAAATATAATATTAAATTTATTTATTTATTTATTTTACCGACCTAAAATTATTTTTATTTTTTAATAAAAACCTTAAAATGTTAATATTAAAAAAAATCGAATAAATTAGTCCAATCCAAACCAGAATACTATGAATAGGATTGGATTGGTTTTGAAAATAAACCAAATCCATCTAATCTAAATTGCAATAAATTAAACACATTGATCAAATTGATTTTCCTTTCAAAAACCCATACCACTAACACCCTTACTTCTGACTATATTCATGGACACTGATCACATGAACATAGAAACATAAAAACACACAAATTTTAAATTTTTATAAGATATGAAAGCACAATAAATATATATATATATATATAATAATTTTTAAATAAATTATAATATTATTTTAATAATTTACTAATATTAAAATAGAAATTAATTTTAACTATTTTTAATATTCTTTAACCTTATAAATTATTAAAAATATTTGTTAATAAATAATGTATATTATTTCTAAATTTATTTGAAGAATACATGTTAAGAATAAGACTAGACACGCTAATACGTGACGGTATTTAGGTGTATTTAACTGTGTTTGAAAAAAAATATTTTTAATTAAAACACAATTAGATACAAAAAAACTTGTGTATCAAATAAATATTGTTCAGTTGCTCAGGTGAATGGCGGTTCGGGTGGAGTCGAGGTTGGAGCAACGAACGGGGTGTGAGGGGAAATCTGGACTAGAGAGAGAGAGAGAGAGAGAGAGAGAGAGAGAGAGAGAGAGAGAGAGAGAGAGAGAGAGAGAGAGAGAGAGAGAGAGAGAGAGAGAGAGAGAGAGAGAGAGAGAGAGAGAGAGAGAGACGAGTCCCTGGTTAGGCTGGTTGTTTGAGACTGAAAACTCGAATTTGATTGACTGCTCATAGGTCATACCTTCCGAGCTTTCCAAAATGATCCCGGCTCCCCCCGAATGCTTGGTTGGAGGCTCCATCAATATGGAGCTTCCACCATATGCCCGGATTTCTAGAGGAATCCCCAATCACCTCTACCAAGAAATCTTTCATTACTTGAACATTGATTGCATGTCAAGGCTTGTATTGGATGTCATACTGAGATAACTCTATCGCCCAAGTCATCACAAGACCCGCTAGGTCAAATTTTTTCAAGATCTGTCAAATGGCTTGGTCAGTCCTCAGTGTGATCGGGTGCCCTTGAAAATATTGTCTTAACCTCCGGGAGGAGATTAATAGAGCATAGGCTATTTTTTCCAACTTAGTGTACATCAGCTCCGCCCCTTGGAGCACCTTGCTAATGAAGTATACTGGTTGTTAGAGTTCGTCTTCTTTCCGAATCAAAATGGCCACCATGGCCTCCTCCGTCACGGTTAAATAAAGGAATAGAGTCTCTCCTTCTTTCGGCTTCTCGAGTATTGGTGGTTCCAATAGGATCCTCTGAAGTGGTTGAAGGCTTCCTCGCAAGCCGGGGTCCATTTAAAGGCTATTCCCTTTTTCATTAAATTGAAAAAAGGGAGGGCCTTTGCTGCTGAGACCCTGAGGAAACGAGACAAACCCTAGGTTGTCATCTGAATGATGGCTTTGTACGTCTTTGACACACCCTGGGTTGTCATCCGAATGATTGCTTCGCATTTGTCTGGGTTGGCTTCAACCTCTCTTTGCGTGATCATAAAGTCCAAAAACTTTCCTGCCTCCATTGCAAACACGCATTTTAGAGGGTTCAGCCTCATATTGTGCTTCCGAAGCAACCCGAAGACAACTTCTAAGTCAGCAACCAGGTTGCTTGGTTCGGCTGTCTTTACCAATATATCATTGACGTAGACCACCACTGACTTGCCGATGAGCTCCTTGAGACTTTGCTCATTAACCTTTAATATGTGACTCCCGCATTCTTTAGTCCAAACTGAATGACCTTGTAGCAGTAGGTCCCTGTTGGTGTTATGAATGCCATTTTTTCCTCGTTAGGGAGGTGTATCAAGATCTTATTGTACCATGAATACGCGTCAATGAAGTTCAGAAACCGGTACCCTGCAACCGCATCTACTAGGGCATCGATGTTAGTAAGCGGAAACGAATCTTTTGGGCATGCCTTGTTAAGATCCGAATAATCGACGCACATTCTCCTTTCCCATTGGCTTTCTTGACAAGGACTGCGTTCGAGAGCCATGTTAAGTACTTTAACTCTCTTATGAAATAGGCTTCTAACAAGTTGGCCGTTTGCCTAACCACTTCGTTAGCCCTTTCTAGTGACATCTTGCTTCATCGTTGTGTTACTGGTTTGGGGTCTAATTTCATAGCCAGACGACGTGACATGAAATCGAGGTCCACCCCTGGCATGTCAGCCGGGATCCAGGTGAATAAATCACTATTTGTTCAGATAGCCTCGATGCGAGGTTTTTTTAACTCTTGGGGGAGGTTCCAGTTTACAAAGGTAAACTTATGCACCGCGTCTTCCACCCAGAACTTCTCCAGGTCGCCCTGAGACTCTAGCCTCAGTTTGTCGTCAACCCTTGCATCCAACTCCTCTAGGAACACCCCAACTGCTTCCTTTAACTTCTTCCTTAATTAGAGACTGGCATTGTCACACGTGACTGCCGTTTTTAAGTATCTTCTAATAGATGCTACAACTCCTCTGTTTGTTACGAACTTCATTGTGAGAAGTTTCGTGCAAATAACAGCTGACAGCTCGTTGATAGTCCTCCTCTCTAAGATCACATTGTATGCTGTGGAGTCCCTTAGGACCACGAACTCTGCCATCGCTGGTTTCTTATTCTCCCCGAATCCAACACAGATCGGAAGCGTGACCAGTCCATCGGAGATCTCCTTCTTTGAGCCTTAGGGCATCGAACACATTCCTAAGAATGATATTCGAGTCCGCTCCGGTGTCCACCAAAATTTGCTTGACGAGTCCCATCCCGATTCTCGTCGTAATCACCATTGGCCGGTCCTAGGAGAGGTTGTTGCACCAGTGATCTTTCAAGCTGAAAGAAATTTTGGGGAGCACTCCGGATTGAGTGTTAGGGCTTCCCGATGTCACTGCCAGAACCTTTCCATCCCTTTTTTATGATGATTTTGACTTGGGTGGTGCATCCCTTCCGACTACAATATTGATGACCACAGTTGGAGCATTTTCCGCATTATCGGGAGCCCGCTGCCTTGGCTTCACAGCTCGGCTGCGGTCCTCCTCAGACTGTTCACGTTCTCTTCTTCTTGGTTCTATAAATTGTGAGAACTCAGTCAATTTACCTTTTTGAATGGCCTGCTCCAAAGCATCCTTCAAATTGAAATATTCTTAGGTCTTGTGTCCAAAAATCTTGTGGTAGTTACAATACAAACTTTTGTTTCCACCCGTTCTATCCTTGAGCTGCCGAGATTTGGACAGTATGTCTTTGTCCGCAATTTGCTAATAGATTTCCACAATAGGTTCTATGAGAGGAGTATAGTTAGTAAACTTGCTTACTCGGGGAAACAGTTTAAGTGGCTTCCCGAACGTTCTCTCCTTTGGCACCTGCTTTGGATTTTTCATGTAACCGGCTTGACGAGCTGGCAGGTTGGGTGGCTGCCGCTTATTGGCAGCCACAACTTGACTAACTTCTTCATCGTTGATATACTCCCTCACATTTTGGATTTCTTGCGCAGTCCAAACTGGCTTGATAGTGAGATGTTTCCTGAGGTCCTCATTCAACAGGCCATTTGTTAAGCATAGACTCGCCACCAAGTCCGTCGAGCCATAATTCTCTAGGAATTCATCTTGAAACGATCGAGGAACTTCCTCGTCGGCTCGACAGCACACTGCGTCACACATAACTAGTTGATTGGGTGCATGGCCTTGGATATCCATGTGGTGAATTGCGCTAAGAACCTCTGAGAGATATCCGCGAAGGCCGTAATAGACTTGTGGGAAAGGTTTATGGAAAAGCATGGCACCTGATAGCATCACCACCCTCCAGGTTTATTATGGCCTCAAAGGCTGTCAAATATTCCTGGGAGTCTTTTGTTCTATCATATCTCATGTCCGTAGCCTTGTCAAAATTTTTTGGTAGCCGGACCTTGAGAATAAAGGGATGAAAAGAGGTTGCGCCTATAATAATGGGATCCCGCTGCTTCTTCTCTTTATCTCTTCTTGTCTCCCCATGGCCTTCCGATCTGCCATAGGTGTAGGTGTGAGACCAGCCATCGGTTCGTCTGTGCTCGTTGACCCTCCTGGGCTCCTATGGTCCTCTGGTCCCTTAGTCGGTGACCGGGTACAAGACAGGTTTGGGCGGGAGCCTTTGCTGTGTTCGGGATAGTAACGGTCACTCGCGGCCAGATCCCTCTCCAAGTTTTGCGCTCAATACCGAAGTTCTTGCATAATCTTCGAGTTGTCATCACCTATGCCACCAAACTGGCATCTCTCGGGAGATCGAGAGGGCGTCATCCTGACGGGACAGCGGTCTCGAAAATACTTGAGAAGATGTTGCGGAGCTTACCCTGCTTCTCAAGCAGGCTCCCCCTTCTTCACGTATCTCCTCTCTACGAGGGAAAAGCTCCATGTTGACGCCAGCTCTCCACAGACAGCGCCAATGTTCAGTTACTCGGGTGAATGGCGGTTCGGGTGGAGTTGAGGTTGGAGCAACTGGGTGTGATGGGGGATCTAGCTTAGGGTGCAAACTTCGAGAAAGACAAACTTTCGTCTGAATCTTCCGTTGGTTAGCGGGTGAGGCCACCTACAAGGACACTTCGATGCTAAAGTTAGCGTTCATACGAAAAGGCAGCCAATTAAAGTAGAATGGTGACATACCTCTGAAACCCGGTGGGTCCTTTCACTTGGATCCATATGCTTGGAAGCTTCTGTTAGCTGTCCAAGTCTTCTCAGCAAGGTGTGAGGCGACGCGCAGGTCACCTCTCGATCCGGGTTGAGTAACCTGATGGGTCGGTGGTCCATAGCTGGACCTGAGTCTCTGGTTGGACTAGACCGAAACAAATATCTATAAGTGTTATATCCAAAATGTGTCCCACATACGAACGCGTGAAGGCAACTAATAATTATCCGTATTTTATATCTTTTTAATAAATATTCAAATGAGGTAATAACATTGTATGATTTGGGATGTGTACCTCTTGAGGCGTCTATATTCCTTGTCTACAGGGTTTCTTCCACGGCGGCGTTTCCCAGCAACGGCAGCTTGAAGCTGAGAGTCTATTGCGTTGCTTTGATCAACGTTACCACTATTTGTATTTGTCGCTGAAGAATGCACACTCAGCATGGTTTCCACATCAGGAACTGTGAACAGATCTTCGTCGCTATCTTCTGGCGGATAAGCAATGAAGAAGCTAATGTATTCAGATATGAATTCTAGAGAATTATGTGATTATACTTTATCAACATGCCATAGCAAAAAGTTATATTCTTTTCCCTATTGTGTTATATTATTATTGTTAGAAGGTATACTTAATTTCAATTAACATGTCTTTTATTTTTAACCAAGGCCAATAAGAAGACTAATTCGACTCGAATACAAGATCCTAATTAAACTTAATAGAGATGTGTAAAAAAGAGTTTATCAATAAGTAGTTATGGCTGGGTTCAACTCCAATGAATGTGTGTTTCTGACCGAATGCAGTACAATACCCTTTCTTTGTTATATATACATATATATATATATATATATATATATATATATATATATATATATATATATATATATATATATATTTATATTTACTCATGTACAGGTTGGTTTAAAAATAATTGAAACTAAGCTAGGAAGTAATACATTGTTAGGTAGTTCAGGGCGGATGCGTTTACATTATGATTACTTCGTCACATCTTTGATTGGAGTAATCTCTCATAATGTTTCAACAGAAAAACTGTGACCAAAACGAAAATTTTCAAATAAAACAACATAGCACACATGTAAATTCACAATGTTTTCACCCAAATTAGTCAAATTTTAATAATAATAATAATAATAATAATAATAATAATAATAATAATAATAAACAAAACACATACATGTATAATATAACTATATATAATAAAAAATAGTATATATATACCAGAAATTAACCACTAATAAATTAACTATCATGTATTTATATATAAATTTATGTATAATTTTATTTTTTAATGTATATTTTATATTTAAATATATATTTTATACTAGTAGTTAATTTTAGTATTTAATTTTGATATATACCTAATATGATTGATATATAACCTAACTTACCAAGTTTGCTTCTCTTTTGTGGAGGTATAGGATTAACAGAGTTTCTGATGTTATTGTTGTTGGTAACCCTATTCCAAGAAGAAGAAGAAGTTGGTGCTGCTGCTATTCCTCCTTCATTGTTCATCAGTTGCTGTTGAAGAGTGCTGTTATTTGGACTATTATTGCCTACTGTTGTGGCTCTTGGAAGAGACATGTCTATTAGTGTTTCTGAAAGAGCATTAGCAACGAATGAACCGAAGAAAAGAAAAAGAAGGGGAAAACTGAAAAGTGTATGTAAGCGTGTTTTCTAATGTCGGAATCTCATCATATATCCAAAAACCAAAACCATTGCGAATGAAGGAATCGATGGGGCCTAAGAGTTTGGTTCACAAATGAACACGTTGATGCGCACGTAGCCAACACTTTGCTACTCGCTCTTTTTCGCGTCTACATACATACATGATATATCAAACAGTCAAACACTATTGATCACTCTCCATATATAGCAAACTTTGCTTTTAATCTATAACATTTTTTTTTTGAAAAAAAAAATACAATTCTTTAACTGAAAATAACTTAGCATTAAGAAAAGTTAGATTATTTTTTTCAAAAATACGGATTATTACATTATATATTTATAAAAAAATATATAATATTTATTATAAATTTATTTTTATTTTATATTTTTGAAAAATAATATTTGTTATATATTTATAACAATAATTTTTTACTATTTTATAAATTTAGTATTTATAAAAAAAATTGTTTAAATTTATATAATTATTTATAATTATTTTTATATGTATCTTTTAATTTGTAATAATTATTTAAATAATATTAAAAAATTATTATTTGATAAACAATTGTTGTAATGGTTATAAAATCATTCTTTAAAATAGTTAAAGAGAACGGTTTTATTTTGTTGGTATAACGTGATGAAAAATTGAATTTCAGTAATAACACTGTAAAAACTGTTGTCTAAGACTATCTAATAGAACGGTTTTAAAGTGTAGCATTTTAGCAACTGTTTTTATGCGGTTTTTTGTACAATTATTTAGAAAATAATAAAAAATCATTGCTTAAAAACTAATCATGGTAACGGTTATAAAAGCGTTCTTTAAAATAGTCAAAGAAAACAGTTTTAATTTTTTGCTATAAAATAATAAAAAATTGAATTCAACCGTAACACTACAAAAAACCATTGTCTAAAACTATCTAAGAGAACAATTTTAAGGCGTTGCAAATTTTGATGTTGCTAAATCCCATATTTGTTGTAGTGATTGTTCACAAGGGAGGACACCCCAGGAAAGGATCTTCAGATCCCTCACGTGCTCTCTTCTTCTTCTTATTTTCTTTTGCTTTATTTTTCAATTCCTCCATGAGTAACTAATCTCTTTGTCAAAGCATTAGGAGCTCAGTTTATATTTATATGAATTATTAATCTAAGTTTTCTTCTATTTTAAAGTATTGCATTGATCAATCTGTTTTATGATTGAGTGTTTCGTTCTTCATCCCTAAAGGATTTGTAGTGTTGACAAGCATACTAATTCCATTTTGAATTTGTTTATTGTTTCGACATAACTAATATTCAAACTATGCTTGAAAACTCTTTCATATGATTTTTTGAATCGACTAGACATAGTGGTTTTTAACGTGTGTGACACAATAAATGATTTGTCAATTACCCTAGTTTTGAATACGTGACATATAATTCGGATTAGGACAATTTTCAAAAATTATATTTTCTCATAAGATTCAATTGGACAGGACTAACTTGGATATGAGACATATAATCCGACTTAAAGACTACTTTTAAATCTTACAAAGAATTAAATCAGATTTAGCACTTAACCTCTTTGATTAATCGATAGACCAAGACATTGGCGGTTGGTTAATTGAAGAGAAATTGAGGAGTTAAGACATTGAAATTCGGTTAATTAAGATTCGTTGTGAAAAGATTTGCTTTCCTTAGAATAGGAAAAGAAAATTTGGTTTTTCTAAGGACTTAAACATCTCCAAAAATTTTTGACTTCTCCTTCATATATTCTTTTCAATCAATTAAACATTCACTCAATTACACATTCACTGCTCTCATGCAATCCAATATTCAAGTCTTTTAAGTTTTCAGCAAGTTTTAATATTCATCAATTTCAATCTTTATTGATCTAATTAGTCATTTAACTCAATATTTGCGTGCTCAACCCTTTAATTCTCATGGAAACGATATCCATTCACTGTGGTATTATTTGAACGATCCATTGCACTTGTCGGTATCCGTGAGCTTCAGTTTTCGCTCAACACGAAAATATTATAGGAGTAACTGTCAATTTACATTAGATTAGTTTATAAATAGAATTTTGGATAAACATTCTAATCAGATCAATTTTTTTTTGGAAACACTTTCAGCCTTCCTGGCGTCACAAAGTAAAATTGGAAATTTTAAGTAATTCTTCTTAAATCTAAACTCAAATGTATACTCTATTTTTTATTTTTAATCAAAATTGTTTATTTTTATTTGTTCTTTTTTATCTTTCTTTCTCTTTTAATTTCTGCATTTTAATGTGCTTTCAAAACGTGCATTTTTTTAGTTTTAATTTTACTTTCAAAATTATAATTAAAACCTTAAAACACCCACAAAAGGAGTTATTTTTGTTCCTTGAATAAAATTGTAAATAAAATTTAAAAATTGTTAATTTATTTGTTGTTAACAATAAAACCAAAAACGAGTAAAACAATAAGATATAAGGCTTAAGAATGATAATTCTACTCTACTGAAGGATATAGTTGTTGAATCCCAAGTAAACCAAAAATGAAAAGGGAGATCTAAAATCCAGAAACAAAATATAAATCAAATCACATTTGGGCAGCCCGATAACCCATCCCCAGGTGACCAGGGCAAACTGATGCCCAAGAAGGTTAATGTCTCTGCCGTTAGCTAGTTACCAAAAAAAACTTCTTCCACAAACCAATGTTCTAACTTAAAAAAAAAAACGAAAAAAAAAACACACTTAAATTCAATGCTTCAAACTTCCAACTTCACAAATCAAAAGATCCACGTTCCACACTGAATTTCATACTTATAATAACAGCCTCTAAATTATCTCATTAATATCTCGAGAGTTCCAAATTCAGGAGAGAACAAAAACTTAAGATTTATATCTATTATCTAACGCAGTTTAACTTATAAATCCTTTTGGCAAAGATGAAAAACTTGATGATGGGAAACGCATCCGCACAAACTACCGGTGAGATCGATTTCACAGGGATTGTTGGATCAAGCAAATAACAAAATGTAAATTGCAAGAATTCTAAAGTGCTGAAAGTAAATGGCAGAATGTAAATTGCGGAAACATAAATAGCAAGAAACTTAAATTGCATGAAAAGTAAATTGCATGAAATGTAAATGGGATTGGGTGCTGAAAAATTAAAAGAAGCAGTGAATTCAAAGCAATTAAATGAAACTCAAGGCAATCAAAGTAAGAAATAACAGAGAGAAAGATTCATTAGGGATTGAAGATATCATAATTCATCATGAATCAAATGGGTCTCAACTTCCTTCTCAATCATATGAGTAGATCTATGGCGGATTGTAATCGATTGGATCCCAATTCCTTGGCAACCCAATTTCTCTAATCACAATCTATCTTGCCAATTCCTTGATCTAATTGTCATGAGAAGAGGTTAAGTGCATTCTCTTATCCATATGCCACACAAATTCTCAAGACCTCAATTCCTCCCAAATAGTGTTGGTCAAGAAAATTGTGAGAAATAGAACTCCAATTCTAATTTCCATGATTCCCCTTCCAAGGCTCACATGAAAATTCATGGATCCAAAAACCTCCTTCCGGAGTGAATTGATCGAAATGAAAATAGAAGTTATCTCTTAGCCACAACAAGTGTATTGAGAAGAAGAGGAATTTCATTCAATCATGTGAATTACAATAGAGCTCCTCCCCCTAATGATTGGGGTTTAGTTGATCATCGCTCTAAGAACACTTGTAGGAAATTTAAATTGCATGAAAGTAGATCAAGCTCAATTGTAAACTCAAACGTAAAAGTACAGAGAAGTAAAAGTGTATGAAATCGAAATTGCATGAAAGTAACTTGAACGCATTACGAACGGAAATGAAAAATTGTGAAGAAGAAGAACTGTGTGAAACTTAAATTGCACAAGAGAAATTAAACTCAATACAAGCTGAAATGTAAAAATTGCATAGAAGAAAAGTGTATCTAAACTAAGAATCCTATACTAAGCTCTCTGGAGTCTTTAATCTTCCAACAGAGTTCTAGAGTTTCTAATCCTCCAGCCTTCAGAGCCCCCTCTCTAACTTCAAAAGTCTTCATATTTATACTCTTCTTCTCATCTTCAAAATGGGTCTTCAATTACTTGGATGTGGGCCTTGGCCTTAATTAAAGTAAGTTAGGAGTGGCCTTTAGTGACGTTGACAAGGATGTTGGCAAACTAACGTTCATACTTGCATGGGTGCCAATTTGAATTGGAGTTGGTGCTAGCGTTGGTTGACCAACGTTTGTGTACAAATGGTGGCTCAAACGTTGCATGCAAAATTCCCTCTAGACGTTGCCACTAACGTTTGACTCAACGTTGGTGCTCCAACGTTCATCTGGTTACGCGTGCATGTTGCCCACGCATACGCGTCAAACTGCCTTTTGCACGTGTGCGTTGCCCATGCATTCGCGAGACTGGCTAAAATTCCACTTTCACGCGTTCGCGTTATCAACCCGTATGCGTCACAGCAAAATTTTCCATCTTCAAATTGAGATTTTATCGAAGACGTTGGTGGTAACGTTTGTTCACTAACGTTCCCACCAACGTTGGACACCCTTTCTTGTAACGTAGCCAGCAACGTTGGTGAGCCATCTTTGGCAACCAACATTGCACATCAACCCTTCGAATGTTGCCAGCAACGTTGGTGAGCAAACTTTGGCCACCAACGTTGCTTTGTTCTCCTCTATCAACGTTTGAGGCAACGTTGGTGAGCCAACTTTGGCCACCAATGTTACTTCCTCCTCCTCTTAGCAATGTTTGAGGCAACGTTGGTGAGCCAACTTTAGCCATCAACGTTGCCTTCTCTGCTTCTTCCTTGCCCTTCCTCTGCTTCTCCTCACCTATCATCAACCAAACAAATGCATCAAAGCCTTGCCATAATCATAAGATTTTGCATCATTTATAGCATCAAGTAAATCTTGCATAAATCTCATAAAGATGCACATAATTAACAATGTTTGATTGAATCAAGGCATGTGTACAATTCTCATCCAAATGCTTACTTATTGCTTAAGAAATGCATGAAAACAAATGAGAACTAATGAAAAAGGCTTATAAAACTAGCCTAAGATGCCTAGGCATCATGACACCAAACTTAAATATTGCTTGTCTCCAAGCAAGCAGTAAAACATAAGGAGAATGCATAAAAACAAAGAGAGGTATAAGCCCTTATTAAAGACATTCAATGCGGGTTAATGGGGTTTTCATGCATGATATCTTAGTGATTTTTCTTTGTGGCTAAGGTAGTGACACTCCTTTGGATCCTTACTTTGTTTGGACCCTATGAGACTTGTTATTGTTGGTCCTTAGTTTGAGCTTTTCTTGCTCTCTTTCTTTTGATTGAGACTTATTGCTTGCTGAGGCTAAATGCTATGTGTTAAGGCAGCTTTTTAAAGTAAGCTTTCAGCCAGCAGTCCCGCCGCAGTTGGGTCAAGATGCTAGGTATTGAGACACTCCTAAGGACTTACTTGCTCAAGCCTCTCCTTAGCACATACACATAGCAGGAATTTAGCTTGTTTTATTCTTTGGACATTGGTGCCCATCACCTCTTTGGGTCATTAAAAGCTTTATCTCAAAGTAGCTCTTGATGGTGGACTTTCAGTTGGCAATCCTGGGTTAGTTAACCCAAGTTGCCAGGTGATGAAGCACCCCTTAGAACCTAGTTATCCAAGCTTATCTTTGTACAAGAGCATCACAGGCATATATCCAAAGTTTTAAACCATTGGTGCCCAGCCTTGTTTATTTCTTTTTGTTTCTTTCTCTTGCATTTTCTTTCTTTTATTATGGACCTCTTTCATTTGTCAAGTCTCATAAAATGTAACTCAAGTTCATATCTCAAAGTCATGCCAACCTCTAGCCTTATTCATAAATCAACTAAAGAACAAGCACACACCACCATATAACCTTATTCTATCTTCTATCGAAATAGACCTTTAGTCTTTCTCTATTTCACAAAATTTGTCTTTTATCCATGCAAGGTGTTCAAACCAAGGGTCGAGCTAGGGTTGTGTTGAGCGGATAATTTATACGCTTTTTGGCATTGTTTTTAGTATGTTTTTAGTATGTTTTAGTTAGTTTTTATTATATTTTTATTAGTTTTTAGTTAAGATTCACTTTTCTGGACTTTACTATGAGTTTGTGTGTTTTTCTGTGATTTCAGGTATTTTCTGGCTGAAATTGAGGGACCTGAGCAAAAATCTGATTCAGAGGCTGAAAAAGACTGCAGATGCTGTTGGATTCTGACCTCCCTGCACTCGAAGTGGATTTTCTGGAGATACAGAAGCCCAATTGGCGCTCTCTCAACGGCGTTGGAAAGTAGACATCCTGGGCTTTCCAGCAATGTATAATAGTCTATACTTTGCCCAAGATTTGATGGCCCAAACTGGCGTTCCAAATCAGCTCAAAACTGCCCGGCGTTAAACGCCGGAACTGGCACAAGAAGGGGAGTTAAACACCCAAACTGGCACAAAAGCTGGCGTTTAACTCCAAGAAAAGTCTCTACACATGAAAGCTTCAATTCTCAGCCCAAGCAAACACCAAGTGGGCCCAGAAGTGGATTTTTATGTCATTTACTCATTTCTATAAACCCTAGGCTACTAGTTCTCAACAAATAGGACCTTTTGCTATTGTATTTTTCATCTTTAGATCTTTGAATCTTTTGATCACATTTTGGGGGCTGGCCTCACGGCCATGCCTAGACTTTGTTCTTATGTATTTTCAACGGTGGAATTTCTACACACCATAGATTAAGGTGTGTAGCTCTGCTGTACCTCGAGTATTAATGCAATTACTATTGTTCTTCTATTCAATTCAACTTATTCTTGTTCTAAGATATTCATTTGCACCCAAGAACATGATGAATGTGATGATTATGTGACACTCATCATCATTCTCACTTATGAACGAGTGCCTGACAACCACTTCTGTTCTACAAGCAAACAAGGCTTAAATGTTTATCTCTTGGATCCCTTGATCGGAATCTTCGTGGTATAAGCTAGAATTGATGGCGGTATTCAAGAGAATCCGGAAGGTCTAAACCTTGTCTGTGGTATTCTGAGTAGGATTCAATGATTGAATGACTGTGACGAGCTTCAAACTCCTGAAGGCTGGGCATTAGTGACAGACGCAAAAGAATCAATGGATTCTATTCCAACCTGATTGAGAACCGACAGATGATTAGCCGTGCCGTGACAGGGTGCGCTGAACATTTTCACTGAGAGGACGGGATTGTAGCCACTGACAACGGTGATGCCCAACCTACAGCTTGCCATGGAAAGGAGTAAGAAGGATTGGATGAAGACAGTAGGAAAGCAGAGAGACGGAAGGGACAAAGCATCTCCATTCGCTTATCTGAAGTTCTCACCAATGAATTACATAAGTATCTCTATCTGTACTTTATGCTTTATTCATATATCATCCATAACCATTTGAATCTGCCTGACTGAGATTTACAAGGTGACCATAGCTTGCTTCATACCAACAATCTCCGTGGGATCGACCCTTACTCGCGTAAGGTTTATTACTTGGACGACCCAGTACACTTGCTGGTTAGTTGTGCGAAGTTGTGATAAATAGTTGAGATTGCAATTGAGCGTACCATGTTGATGGCGCCATTGATGATCACAATTTCGTGCACCATGAATCCCTCTATGAAGCTTGGAAAAGATACAAACAATTGATCAGAAAGTGTCCTTCTGACATGCTTTCGGAATGGAGCATCATAGGTATCTTCTATGATGGTCTGTCTGAACTGTCCAATATCATTGGACAGCTCTGCTGGAGGATCTCTTCATCTGAAGAAGACACCTGCAGAAGCTCAAGAACTCAATGAAATGGTTGCAAATAACCAATTCATGTACACTTCTGAAAGGAATCCTGTGAACAATGGGACGAATCAGAAGAAAGGAGTTCTTGAGATTGATACTCTGAATGCCATATTAGCTCAGAACAAAATATTGACTCAGCAAGTCAATATGATTTCTCAAAGTTTGTCTAGAATGCAAGCTGCACCAGGCAGTACTAAGGACGCTTCATCTGAAGAAGAAGCTTATGATCCTGAGAACCCATCAATGGAAGAGGTGAATTACATGGGAGAACCCTATGGAAACACCTATAATCCTTCATGGAGAAATCATCCAAATCTCTCATGGAAGGATCAACAGAGACCTCAACAAGGTTTCAACAACAATAATGGTGGAAGAAACAGGTTTAGCAATGGCAAGCCTTTTCCATCATCTTCTCAGCAACAGACAGAGAATTCTAAGCAGAGCCACTCTGACTTAGCAACCATGGTCTCTGATCTAATCAAAACCACTCAAAGTTTCATGACTGAAACAAGGTCCTCTATTAGAAACTTGGAGGCACAAGTGGGTCAGCTGAGCAAGAAAATTACTGAACTCCCTACTAGCACTCTTCCAAGCAATACAGAAGAAAATCCAAAAGGAGAGTGTAAGGCCATCAACATGGCCGAATTTGGAAAGGAGGAAGAGACAGTGATTGCCACTGAAGAAGACCTCAATGGACGTCCACTAGCCTCCAATGAATTCCCTAATAAGGAACCATGGGAATCTGAGGCTCACACTGAGACCATAGATATTCCATTGGATTTACTTCTGCCATTCATGAGCTCTGATGAGTATTCTTCCTCTGAAGAGGACAAAGATGTCACTGAAGAGCAAGTTGCTAAGTACCTTGGAGCAATCATGAAGCTAAATGACAAGTTATTTGGTAATGAGACTTGGGAGGATGAACCCCCTTTGCTCACCAAAGAACTGGATGACTTGACTAGGCAGAGATTACCTCAAAAGAGACAGGACCCTGGAAAGTTCTCAATACCTTGTACAATAGGCACCATGACCTTCAAGAAGCCTCTGTGTGACCTAGGGTCAGGCATAAACCTTATGCCTCTCTCTGTAATGGAGAGGCTAGGGATTTTTGAGGTACAAGCTGCAAGAATCTCACTAGAGATGGCAGACAATTCAAGAAAACAAGATTATGGACTTGTAGAGGATGTTCTGGTAAAGATTGAAGACCATTACATCTCTGCTGATTTCATAGTCCTAGAGACTGGGAAGTGCATGGATGAATCCATCATCCTTGGCAGACCCTTCCTAGCCACAGCAAAGGCTGTGATTGATGTTGACAGAGGAGAATTGATCATTCAAGTGAATAAAGAATCCTTTATGTTTAAAGCTCAAGGATATCCCTCTGTAACCATGGAGAGGAAGCATGAAGAGCTTCTCTCAAAACAGAGTCAAACAGAGCCCCCACAGTCAAACTCTAAGTTTGGTGTTGGGAGGCCACAACCAAATTCTAAGTTTGGTGTTGAACCCCCACATTCAAACTCTAAGTTTGGTGTTTGGAGGTTCCAACATTGCTATGAGTATCTGTAAGGCTTCATGAGAGCCCACTGTCAAGCTACTGACATTAAAGAAGCACTTTTTGGGAGGCAACCCAATGTTATATTTATCTATTTTCCATTGTTATTTTATGTTTTCTATAGGTTGATGATCATGGAAAGTCACAAAATCAATTGAAAAAGCAAAAACAGAATGAAAAACAGAAAGAAAAATAGCACACCTTGGAGGAAAATTTGCTGGCATTTAAACGCCAGTGAAGATAGCAAAATGGGCGTTTAACGTCCAGTCTGGCACCATTCTGGGAGTTTAACGCCAGAAAGGGGCACCAGACTGGCGTTTAACGCCAGGAATGGGCAAGAAGCTGGCGTTAAACACCAGAAATGGGCACCTGCCCGGCGTTTAACGTCAGGATTGGCAGAAGGAGCATTTTTGCTCGCCACTTGGTGCAAGGATGAATTTTCCTTGACACCTAAGGATCTGTGGACCCCACAGGATCCCCACCTACTCCACCACTCTCTCTCTTCTTCACCCATTCACCAGTCACCTCAACACCTCTTTCCCAAAAACCCCTCACCTATCAAATCCCTCCATTCTCTTCACCACTCACATCCATCCTTCATAAAACCCCACCTACCTCACCATTCAAATTCAAACCACTTTCCCTCCCAAACCCACCCATATTGGCCGAATCCTACCCCTCTCTCCACCCCTATATAAACCCATCTTCACTCCTTCATCTTCACACAACCTACACACTACTTCTCCCCCTTGGCCGAAAAACAAAGCCACCTCAATCTCCTCTATTTCTTCTTCTTCTACTCTCTTCTTTCTTCTTTTGCTCGAGGACGAGCAAACCTTCTAAGTTTGGTGTGGTAAAAGCATTGCTTTTTGTTTTTCCATAACCATTTATGGCATCTAAGGCCGGAGAAACCTCTAGAAAGAGGAAAGGGAAGGCAAAAGCTTCCACCTCCGAGTCATAAGAGATGGAAAGATTCATGTCAAGGGTGCATCAAGACCATTTCCATGAAGTTGTGGCCATGAAGAAGTGATCCTCGAGGTCCCTTTCAAACTCAAAAAGAGTGAATATCCGGAGATCCGACATGAGATCCGAAGAAGAGGTTGGGAAGTTCTTACCAACCCCATTCAACAAGTCAGAATCTTAATGGTTCAAGAGTTCTATTCCAATGCATGGATCACCAAGAACCATGATCAAAGTGTGAACCCTGACCCAAAGAATTGGCTTACAATGGTTCGGGGGAAATGCTTAGATTTTAGTCCGGAAAATGTAAGGTTGGCATTCAACTTGCCCATGATGCAAGGAGATGAAAACCCCTACACTAGAAGGGTCAACTTTGATCAAAGGTTGGACCAAGTCCTCATAGACATTTGTGAAGAGGGCGCTCAATGGAAGAGAGATCCAAGAGGGAAGCTGGTTCAACTGAGAAGGCATGACCTCAAGCCCGTGGCTAGGGGATGGTTAGAGTTTATCCAACGCTCAATCATTCCCACTAGCAACCGGTCCGAAGTTACTATAGACCGTGCTATCATGATTCATAGCATCATGATTGGAGAGGAAGTAGAAGTTCATGAGGTTATATCCCAAGAACTTTATAAGGTGGCGGACAAGTCCTCTACCTTGGCAAGGTTAGCCTTCCCTCATTTCATTTGTCACCTCTGTAATTCAGTTGGAGTTAACATAGAGGGAGACATCCTCATTGATGAGAACAAGCCCATCACTAAGAAAAGGATGGAGCAAACAAGAGATCCCACTCATCATGAAATCCCTGAGATGCCTCAAGGGATGCACTTTCCTCCACAAAACCATTGGGAGCAAATCAACACCTCCCTAGGTGAATTGAGTTCCAACATGGGACAACTAAGGGTGGAGCACCAAGAACATTCCATTCTCCTCTATGAAATTAGAGAAGATCAAAGAATCATGAGAGAGGAGCAACAATGGCAAGGAAGAGACATTGAGGAGCTCAAGCACTCCATAAGATCTTCAAAAGGAAGAACAAGCCGCCATCACTAAGGTGGACCCGTTCTTTAATCTCCTTGTTCTTTATTTTTCTGTTTTTCGAATTTTTTATGCTTATGTCTATCTATGTTTGTGTCTTATGATCATTAGTGTCTTAGTGTCTATGCCTTAAAGTTATGAATGTCCTATGAATCCATCACCTTTCTTAAATGAAAAATGTTTTTATTACAAAAGAACAAGAAGTACATGATTTCAAATTCATCCTTAAAACTAGCTTAATTATTTTGATGTGGTGACAATACTTTTTGTTTTCTGAATGTATGCTTGAACAGTGCATATGTCTTTTGAATTTGTTGTTCAAGAATGTTAAAATTGTTGGCTCTTGAAAGAATGATGAAATAGGAGAAATGTTACTAAGGATCTGAAAAGTCATAAAAATGATTCTTGAAGCAAGAAAAAGCAGTGAATTCAAAAAAAAAAAGAGATTATGTGCGAAAAAAAAGAGAGAAAGCAAGAAGAAAAAGCCAATAGCCCTTTAAACCAAAAGGCAAGGGTAATAAAAAGGATCCAAGGCTTTGAGCATCAGTGGATAGGAGGGCCTACAGGAATAATATCCTGGCCTAAGTGGCTAAACCAAGTTGTCCCTAACCATGTGCTTGTGGCGTGAAGGTGTCAAGTGAAAACTTGAGACTGAGCGGTTAAAGTCGTGATCCAAAGCAAAAAAAAGAGTGTGCTTAAGAACCCTGGACACCTCTAATTGGGGACTCTAGCAAAGCTGAGTCACAATCTGAAAAGGTTCACCCGGTTATGTGTTTGTGGCATGTATGTATCCGGTGGTAATACTGGAAGACAGAGTGCTTTGGGCCACGGCCAAGACTCATAAAGTAGCTATGTTCAAGAATCAACATACTTAACTAGGAGAATCAATAACACTATCTAAATTCTGAGTTCCTATAGATGCCAATCATTCTGAACCTCAAAGGATAAAGTGAGATGCCAAAACTGTTCAGAGGCAAAAAGCTACTAGTCCCGCTCATCTAATTGGAGCTAAGTTTCATTGATATTTTGGAGTCTATAGTATATTCTCTTCTTTTTATCCTATTTGATTTTCAGTTGCTTGGGGACAAGCAACAATTTAAGTTTGGTGTTGTGATGAGCGGATAATTTATACGCTTTTTGGCATTGTTTTTAGTATGTTTTAAGTATGTTTTAGTTAGTTTTTATTATATTTTTATTAGTTTTTATTTAAAATTCACTTTTCTGGACTTTACTATGAGTTTGTGTATTTTTCTATGATTTCAGGTATTTTCTGGCTGAAATTGAGGGACCTCAGCAAAAATCTGATTCAGAGGCTGAAAAGGACTGCAGATGCTATTGGATTCTGACCTCCCTTCACTCAAAGTGGATTTTCTGGAGCTACAGAATCCCAATTGGCGCGCTCTTAACTGCGTTGAAAATTAGACATCCTGAGCTTTCCAGAAATGTATAATAATCCATACTTTGCCCGATATTTGACTGCCCAAATCGGCGTTCCAAATCAGCTCAATAATTCTGGCGTTTAACGCCGGAACTGGCACAAGAATGGGAGTTAAACACCCAAACTGGCACAAAAGCTGGCGTTTAACTCCAAGAAAAGTCTCTACACATGAAAGCTTCAATGCTCAGCCCAAGCACACACTAAGTGGGCCCGGAAGTGAATTTTTATGTCATTTACTCATCTTTGTAAACCCTAAGCTACTAGTTCTCTACAAATAGGACCTTTTGCTATTGTATTCGACATCTTTGATCACTTTAGATCTTAGGATCATCTTTGGACGTCTACTTCTTAGATTATGGGAGGCTGGCCATTCGGCCATGCGTAGACCTTGTTCTTATGTATTTTCAACGGTGGAGTTTCTACACACCACAGATTAAGGTGTGGAGCTCTGCTGTACCTCGAGTATCAATGCAATTACTATTGTTCTTCTATTCAATTCAGCTTATTCTTGTTCTAAGATATCACTTGTTTCTCAACTTGATGAATGTGATGATCCGTGCCACTCATCATCATTCTCACCTATGAACGTGTGCCTGACAACCACCTTCGTTCTACCTTAGATTGAGTGGATATCTCTTGGATCCCTTAATCGGAATCTTCATGGTATAAGGTAGAATTGATGGTGGCATTCAAGAGAATCTAGGAGGTCTAAACCTTGTTTTTGGTATTCTGAGTAGGATTCAAGGATTGAATAACTTTGACGAGCTTCAAACTCGCGATTGTGGGGCGTTAGTGACAGACGCAAAAGAATCATTGGATTCTATTCCGACATGATCGAGAACCGACAGATGAATAACCATACTGTGATAGAGCGCGTTGAACATTTTCACTGAGAGGACGGGACTGTAGCCATTGACAACGGTGATGCCCAACATACAGCTTGCCATGGAAAGGAGTAAGAAGGATTGGATGAAGACAGTAGGAAAGCAGAGAGACGGAAGGGACAAAGCATCTCCACACGCTTATCTGAAATTCTCACTAATGAATTACATAAGTAACTCTATCTTTACTTTATGTTTTATTTATCTTTTAATCATTAATCCTCCATAACCATTTGAATCCTCCTGACTGAGATTTACAAGATGACCATAGCTTGCTTCATACCAACAATCTCCGTGGGATCGACCCTTACTCGCGTAAGGTTTATTACTTGGACGACCCAGTGCACTTGCTGGTTAGTTGTGTGAAGTTGTGATAAAGAGTTGAGATTGCAATTGAGCGTACCATGTTGATGGCACCATTGATGATCACAATTTCGTGCACCAATGATCTCACAAAAATGACTGACCTCTAACAAAAGATGGTCGACACTGACCTCTTCCCAAAGAGCTCAGCCAAATTGCTATAAGCGCCCAAGTAGACCCAAAGCAGAAGATCATAGCCCACCTAAAGGCAGCTGGCCGAAGATAAGGGAACCCACTAAAGATAAGATAAGATAACTAACTTATCTCCAAGGAAGGTCACTCTACACTACTATAAATACACTAGAACACCCAGGTATAACTCATACTCTGATTCTACACAAAATTTTGCCTAAAGCATATGCTAACTTAAGCATCGGAGTCTCTTGCAGGTACCACCACCCTCCGCTGATGAAGGATCAGCAGTACTGCCAAGTCCAACAAGTCGGACACGACAGATCCAACCATAACAGTAGATCTCATCCGAGATCAACCTTCAGTTTTAGGTAACCCTCGGAATATTGGCGCCGTTGCCGGGGACCTAGAAGTCATCCCATCGCCATGGCAAACAACCTCGACAACGATCACAACTCTAGTTTGGATGAAAGAATGACGCTTAAAAATACAGATGCCACATCAAAAGACACACCTCAACCTAACGGAGACAAGCAGTTTCCGAATGCAGAAATTCTAGATGCTCAACAAGCCCATCAGGATCCTCCCAAACAGCTCGAAAAAGAGGCTAAGCATCAGCGGGAAGCCGATAGAGACCTTAGGTAGGAAACAAGACGACACCGAGAGCTAGAGGACAAGCTCCTGAAGCTCGAGGCCGACCTCAAAGCTAAAACCGTTTGATCCAATCACGAAGATAGCTCCCACAAGGACCAAGATCCATTCACCAAAGAAATCATGAAAGCTAAAGTCCCAAAGGACTTTAAAGCTCCTGACATGAGCACATACGATGGTACATCTGATCCTAGCCATAATCTCAGCAATTTCAGAAGCAGGATGTATCTCACAGATGCCTCGAACGCCATTCGGTGCGAAGCTTTCCCAACTACTCTGACCAAGACGGCAATAAAGTAGTTTGACAGTTTACTGCCAAGGTCAATAACAAGCTTTGATGACCTCACCAAGAAGTTCCTAGCTAGTTCTCCATCCAGAAAGACAAAACCAAGCATGCCCCTATCCTGTTAGGGATTAAGCAAGGAGACCGGGAAAGCTTCTGCAACTACATGGAAAGATTCAACAAGGCATGTCTGAAAATACAAAGTCTGCCAACAGAAGCAACCATCATGGATATAATCAACAGCCTACGAGAAGGACCTTTTAGCCACTCAATATCCAAAAAACGCCCAACAACTCTAAACGAAGTTCAAGAAAGGGCAGAGAAATACATCAACTTGGAGGAGAACTCCCGATTGGGAGATAGCTCAAAAACTGGATTTTCCTACCCACCTTGGGACAAGGATAAAGAATCCAGGAAGAAAGAAGACCAACCCACTGAGAAACCTAGAAAATACCACAACTACACCCCTCTTCGGGTGTCTCTTGTGGACGTCTACCGAGAAATATGCAACACTGAGAAGATCCTACCGCCTTGCCTGATAAAACACAAAAGAGGGGGAAGTAGAACAGAGTGTTGCAAATACCACCGAATCTACGGACACTCTACCAACAAGTGCTTCGACCTAAAAAACGTCATAGAGAAGTTGGCACGAGAAGGGCGACTAGATCGGTTCTTAGCCAATAAAGCGGATGAACCGAGAAAGAGATGAAGGGATGAAGAGGTCGGACGAGTTGAACGTCCACCTCACACCCCTGAGAGACATGTTCATATGATAAATGGAAGATTCACAGGAGGAGGGATCCCTAAATCATCTTGCAAAAGATACCTTAAAGAGGTATATAATGTCGGAGAAGGGGACAACTAACCCGACCTCCCCGCACCCGACCTCCCCGCTATTACCTTCACTCAAGAAGAAACCACAGGCATCATCCCGGGACATGATGACCCCATGGTCATTACTATCATACTCGCCAATGCTAATCTCCACTGAACATTGGTAGACCAAGGGAGTTCCGCAGATATCTTGCTTAAACCCGCCTTCGACAAACTCGGCCTACAAGAAAAGGAGCTCAGAGCATATCCGAATAGCCTTTTCGGACTCGGAGACACCCCAATTCAACTACTAGGATACATCTCACTACATACAACCTTTGGAAGAGGAACTCGGTCAAGGACATTGAACATAGACTACATTGTAGTCAACGTGAGCTCGACTTATATCATCCTTATAGGTCGGACAATGCTGAATCAGCTTACCGCAGTAGTCTTCACTCCACATCTGTGCATGAAGTTCCCAACTCCAGAAGGGATCACCACTATAAAAGGAGACCAAAAGCTTGCGTGATGCTGTTACAATGAAAGTCTGAACATTAAAGGCAACCCCAAAGGAGAGTAAATCAACACCATTGAACTCGGAGGAGTTCGAGTTCGCGAAGAACTTCATCCACAACTTGTGGGTGAAACCAAAGAAGTCCAGATCAAGGACGCACAGGATAAAATAACAAATATAGGGGAAACCTTAAAGGGAGACTTAAATGAGCCATTGATACAGTTCCTAAAGGATAATGCCGATTTCTTTGCTTGGAAGGCTGCAGACATACCCGGTATAGATCCCAAATTAATGTGCCACAAACTGGTGGTTGGTGCACGAAAATTACTCTCAGAATATGTAATTCCGCACAACTAACCAGCAAGTGCAATGGGTCGTCCAAGTAATACCTTATGTGAGTAAGGGTCGAATCCCATGAAGATTATTGGCTTGAAGCAAGCTATGGTTATCTTATTATTCTTAGTTAGGATACCAATAGGGTTCTTTAATTCCATTTGAAAAAGTTAAAGGGCATAAAATAAGTAATTGTTACTCAATAATGGAGAATATGTTGGAGTTTTAGAGATGCTTTGTCTTCTGAATTCCTGTAACATAATGCTTTCTCACTTTCAAACATGCAAGGCTCCTTACATGGCAAGCTGTATGTAGGGCATCACCGTTGTCAATGGCTACTTCCCATCCTCTCAGTGAAAATGGTCCAAATGCTCTGTCACAGCACGACTAATCATCTGTTGGTTCTCGATCATGTCGGAATAGGATCCATTGATCCTTTTGCGTCTGTCACTATGCCCAACACTCGCGAGTTTGAAGCTCTTCACAGTCATCCAATCCTTGAATCCTACTTAGAATACCATAGACAAGGTTTAGACCTTCCGGATTCTCAAGAATGCTAGCAATGGATTCTAGCTTATACCACGAAGATTCTGATTAAGGAATCTAAGAGATACTCATTTAGTCTAATGTAGAACGGAGGTGGTTGTCAGGCACACATTCATGGGTTGAGAATGATGATGACTGTTGGTGGACGAAATTGTGATCACTTGTTATGTATTTATAAAAGATGTATACTCTGAGGGCATTGTTTATTTTCTTCACAATCTCGTTCAACTAACCAGCAAGTGTACTGGGTCGTCCAAGTAATAACCTTACGTGAGTAAGGGTCGAATCCACAGAGATTGTTGGTATGAAGCAAGCTATGGTCACCTTGCAAATCTCAGTTAGGCAGATTAAAGTAGTTTATGGGTTTTCGAATAATTAATAAAAAAAAGAAGAAATAATAAAAAGGATAGAAATACTTATGCAGATTCATTAGTAGAGGTATCTTTTAAGTATATACAGCTGCTGCATGGCTCAAGGACGCCTGCTCTCCTACTGCTTCTACTCAATCCTTCTTACTCCTTTCCATGGCAAGCTTTGTATAGGGGTTCACCATCAACTGTGGCTACTTTCATTCCTCACGGGGAAATAACCTGTGCGGCTGTCACTCGCACAGCTAACCAGTCTGGAGGCATCACCCATGGCTGATGGCTACATCCCATCCTCGCAGTGAAAACTATGCAACGCACTCTGTCACAGTACGGCTAATCACCGGTTGGTTCCCGCTCCTACTGGAATAGAATCCCTCTTTTGCGTCTGTCACCAACGCCCAGCAGGTTAAAGTTTGAAGCACGTCACGGTCATTCATGATCGGAATCCTACTCGGAACACCACAGACAAGGTTTGGACTTTCCGGACTCCCAGGATCCTACTCGGAACACCACAGACAAGGTTGGACTTTCCGGATCCAGATGAATGCCGCCAACTATCTAACTTATACCACGAAGATTCTGTTGGGGAATCTAAGAGATACGCATTCAAGCTCTGTTGCATGTAGAACGTAAGTGGTTGTCAATCACGCGCGTTCATAATTGAGAATGATGATGAGGGTAATCTGACTCATCACATTCATCATGTTCTTGGGTACGAATGAATATCTTGGAATAAGAATAAAAGAGAATTGAATAAAAGAAGATAGAATTTCATTAATACTTGAGGTACAGCAGAGCTCCACACCCTTAATCTATGGTGTGCAGAAACTCCACCGTTGAAAATACATAAGCAAAAGGTTCAGGAATGGCCGAATGGCCAGCCCTCTCCATGATCAAGTGACCGAATAATGAAAGACTTAAAGTGGTCAAAAGATGTCTAATACAATAGATAAATGTCCTATATATACTAGACTAGCTTCTAGGGTTTACATGAGTAAGTAATTGATGCATAAATCCACTTCCGGGGCCCACTTGGTGTGTGCTTGGGCTGAGCTTGATGAATTCACGTGCTAAGGCATATCTTGGCGTTGAACTCTGAGTTATGACGTGTTTTGGGCGTTCAACTCCGGATCATGACGTTTTTCTGGCGTTTTACTCCAGACAGCAGCGTGTACTTGGCGTTCAACGCCAAGTTACGTCGTCATTCTTCGAATAAAGTATAAACTATTATATATTGCTGGAAAGCTCTGGATGTCTACTTTCCAACGCCGTTGAGAGCGCGCCAATTGGAGTTCTGTAGCTCCAGAAAATCCATTTCGAGTGCAGGGAGGTCAGAATCCAACAACATCAGCAGTCCTTTTGTTAGCCTTCTTCAGAGTTTTGCTCAAATCCCTCAATTTCAGTCAGAATTTACCTGAAATCACAGAAAAACACACAAACTCATAGTAAAGTCCAGAAATGTGAATTTAACATAAAAACTAATGAAAATATCCCTAAAAGTAGCTCAAACTTACTAAAAACTATATGAAAACAATGCCAAAAAGCGTATAAATTATCCGCTCATCAACTGTCACGGATCATCACCTTCTTCATATTAAAGCGCGAATGAACATCTGAAATAGGAACAAGCGTGTTTGAAGAGAAAACAGAAATAATTGCATTAATTCATCGAGACGCTGTAGAGCTCCTCACCCCTAACAATGGAGTTTAGAGACTCATGCCGTCAAAAGTACAAAGTTCAGATCTAAAAATGTCATGAGATACAAAATAAGTCTCTAAATGTTGTTTAAATACTAAACTAATAACCTAGGTTTACGAAAAATGAGTAAACTAAGATAGATGGTGCAGAAATCTACTTCTGGGGCCCACTTGGTGTGTGTTGGGGCTGAGACTTGAGCTTCTCACGTGCCTGGGCTGTTTTTGGAGTTAAACGCCAGGTTGTAACCTATTTTTGGCGTTTAACTCCAACTTACAACCTGTTTCTGGCGCTGAACTCTAGAAAGCAACACTGAACTGCCAGTTTACGTCGTTTATCTTCGTGCAAAGTATGGACTATTATATATTTCTGGAAAGCCATGGATGTCTACTTTCCAACCCAATTGAGAGCGCGCCAGTTGGACTTTTGTAGCTCCAAAAAATCCATTCCGAGTACAGGGAGGTCAGAATCCAACAACATCAGCAGTCATTTTTCAGCTTGAGTCAGATTTTTCCTCAGCTCCCTCAATTTCTGCCAGAAAATACCTAAAATCACAGAAAAATATACAAACTCATAGTAAAGTCAATAAATATGATTTTTTCCTAAAAACTAATAAAAATATACTAAAAACTAACTAAAACATACTAAAAATTACATGAAGTTACCCCCAAAAAATGTATAAAATATCTGCTCATCACAACACCAAACTTAAACTGTTGCTTGTCCTCAAGCAACTAGATAAATAAAATAGGATAAAAAGAAATCAAGAAGCAATAGTATCTCAGAGTTTTAAGTAAAGCTCAGATTCTAACTAGATGAGCGGGACTAGTAGCTTTTTGCTTCTGAACAGTTTTGGTATCTCAATTTATCCTTTGAAATTCAGAATGATTGGCATCCATAGGAACTCAAAATTCAGATAGTATTATTGATTCTCCTATTTAAGTATGTTGATTCTTGAACACAACTACTTTTATGAGTCTTGGCCATGGCCCTAAGCACTTTGTTTTCCAGTATTACTACCGGATACATAAATGCCACAGACACATAACTGGGTGAACCTTTTTAGATTGTGACTTAGCCTTGCTAAAGTCCCCAATTAGAGGTGTCCAGAGTTCTTAAGCACACTCTTTTGCTTTGAATCACAAATTTAACCACTCAGTCTCAAGCTTTTCACTTGGACCTGCATGCCACAAGCACATGGTTAGGGACAGCTTGATTTTAGCTGCTTAGGCCTAGATTTATTTCCTTGGGCCCTCCTATCCATTGATGCTCAAAGCCTTGGATCTTTTTCACCCTTGCCTTTTGGTTTAAAGGGCTATTGGCTTTTTCTACCTCTTTTGCTTCTTTTTTTTCACTAATTTTTCTTCTTCAATAATCAATTTCATGATTTTTTCAGATCAGCAATAATATTTCTCTTGTTCATCATTCTTTCAGGAGCCAACAATTTTAACATTCATAGAATTCAATATAAAAAATATGCAATGTTCAAGCATTCATTCAGAAGACAAAAAATATTGCCACCACATATAAATAATTAGAATTTTCCTTATTAAGAACTTGAAAAATTATTGCCTCTTTATTCTAAAAATTCTACTATTTTATTCATGTTTGATGATGATGAGAAAAATAAATTATAGCTTACTTGGAGATAAAATCAAAATAGATATACTACTTACTACTCATATATAACTTCTAAGGTAAATTCCTATAAGAATAACTATCATAGAGTTAAAGCTAATATTAGGACTCAACAACCTTTATTTTGGGAAATAGAAGTTCCTCTAGTCTGTGGGGTGCTTGGTCCTTTAAGAGATAACTTTTGATGCTTCAGTTCCTTCAAGTCATGCCTTTGCTCTTCTTGTTCCCCAAGCAGTTTGCAAAGCATACTATTTTGATTATTCTGTTCTTCCTTTATTTGGTCCATAGCTTCTTGCAACATGGCAACAGATGCTTCAAGATGCTCCCAGTATTCAATTTGAGGGATCTCCGGGAGGAATTCCTGTGCTCTCCTCTTGATGGGGTCATCCTGCACTTATTTTCTTTCCATTGATATTTTGGTGATTGGTCGCTCAACTGAGATATACTCAGTTACTCCCATCTTCACCCCAGCATCTTAACATAGCATAGAGATTAAGCTTGAATAAGCCAATTTGGCATCTTTGGAGTTCTTGTTTGCAATTATGTAAAGTTCACATGAAATCAGCTGATGAACTTCCACTTCTCTTCCCAACATAATGCAATGGATCATCACTACTCTTTTAATGGTGACTTCAGAGCGGTTGCTAGTGGGCAGTATAGAACGCCCAATGAAGTCCAACCAGCCTCTGGCGACTGGTTTGAGATCTTCTCTCTTGAGTTGATTTGGGGCGCCCTTGGTGTTGGTTGTCCACTTGGTTCCAGGGAGGCATATGTCCTCTAGAATCTTATCCAAGCCCTTATTTGTTCTCATCATTCTCCTATTAAAAGAGTTTGGGTCATTTTTCAGCTGAGTTAGCTTAAAGATCTCCCTGATTTTGTCAGGGTGGATGTGAACAATCTTTTCTCTGACCAAGGTCCGATAGTCATAGAGGGCAGTTCTAGATATTCTCTGCCTGTCTGTTTGCCACAGATTAGAGTAAAATTCCTGAACCATGTTTCTTCCCACCTTTGTTTTAGGATTAGCTAGGATTACCCAGCTCCTGTTTCGAATTTGCTCATGGATTTCCAGATATTCATCTTCTTTCAGATCGAATTTGACTTCCGGGATCACTGATCTTAGACCCATTATTTTGTAGTAATGGTCTGAATGTTCTTTGGTTAAGAACTTCCCTTGATTCCAAAGTGGTTTTGGAATATTCTCTTTCTTGCCTCTTGGAGTGGTTTGCTTCCCCTTTGGAGCCATGATCTTAGTGGGTATGGCTTAGTGATCACGGATAAACACACCAAAATTAGAGGGTTGCTTGTCCTCAAGAAAAAGAAAGGAAAGGAGAGTGATAGAAGGAGAGATAATTTCAAATGGTGAATGAGAGGAGCGAGGACGAATGTGGATTTAAAGGGAGGGGTGGGTTTTCGAAAATTTTGAAAAAAAAGATAAGATAGAAGATATGATTTGTAAAAGATAAGTATGATAGGAAGAAGATATAATTTAAAATTAAAAATTTATGAAAGATATTTGAAAAAGATCAATCTAAATTTTGAGAAGAAAATATGATGAGTTTGAAAAATTTTGAAAAGAATTTAAAAAGATTTGAAAAAAGTTGAAGAAGATTAAAAAATTTTGTGTTTATGAATTAAGATATGTTTGATATCTTTGAAAAGGGATTTTAGAAATTAGGATTAAAAATTTTTGGAATTGAAGTTTGAAAGATGGGAGTTTATAACATGTTTATGCAAGAAATCATGAATTGAAACGTGAAAAATGGAAAAAATTTGAGTTGAAAACGAATTCACCTTCTCCCCACAATCCTGGCGTTAAACGCCCAAACGCTGCATGTTTTGGGCATCTAACGCCCATCTGTAGCTTCTCCTGGGCATTTAACGCCCAGCTGTTGCTTCTGGCTGGCGTTAAACGCTAGGAATTCCTTTGTCACTAGGCGTTTTTCTGAACGCCCAAGACGCTATAAATCTGGTGTTCAACGCCTAGAAGGTGCTTTTTTCTGGCGTTTAACGCCCAGAAGATGCTTCTTTCTGGCGTTTAACGCCCAGATGGCTATCTTTACTGCGTTGAACGCCCATTAGATGCTTCTTTTGGGCGCTCAATGCCCAAAACAGCTCTTACTGGCTTTTTCGCACCAGTGAGCTTCTTTTTTGCTGTTTTATCCTCTGAATCCTTCTGTAACTCTGTGAACTCAAGCAATTGCTATTTTACCTTGAAGATAATTGACATAAACCTGTAAAAATCAATTAATTAACAATTAAGCTTTGTTAATGGGTGGGTTGCCTCCCAGCAAGCGCTTCTTTATTTTCTTTAGCTGGACTATTACTGAGATTTAATCAAGTCTTAGTTTTGAGCATTCTTGCTCAAAATTGCTTTCAAGATAAAGTTTGACTCTCTGTCTATTAAGAATGAACTTTTTGTTAGAATCATTATCCTGAAGCTCCACGTATCTATATGGTGACACACTTATAACCACATATGGACCTTTCCACCGAGATTTCAATTTCCCGGGGAATAATCTGAGCCTAGAATTAAACAGCAGAACTTTCTGCCCTGGCTCAAAGAATCTGGATGACAACTTATTATCATGCTATCTCTTTGCTTTCTCTTTGTAAATTTTTTTATTTTCGAAAGCATTGAGTCTGAATTCCTCTAGCTCATTTAACTGGAGCAATCGTTTTTCTCCAGCTAACTTGGCATCAAGGTTTAGGAATCTAGTTGCCCAATAGGCCTTATGCTCCAGTTCCACTGGCAAGTGACAGGCTTTTCAATACACAAGCTGGTATGGAGAAGTTCCTATATGAGTATTGAATGCTGTTCTGTATGCCCACAGAGCATCATCCAAGCTTCTTGCCCAATCCCTTCTACGGTTAATCACAGTCCGTTCCAGGATTCTTTTAAGTTCTCTATTAGAGACTTCAGCTTGCCCATTTGTCTGTGGATGGTATGGAGTGGCTACCCTGTGGCTAACTCCATATCGAACCAAATCAAAGTAAAGTTGTTTATTGCAGAAATGAGTGCCCCCATCACTGATTAGTACTTTAGGGATACCAAATCTGTTTGAGTATGATGGTGGGAAAGGCCCCATGAATTCAATACCCCATACATCAAACAACTCAATCTCCAAGATCCATTGTTGAGGCATGGCATAACTGTGAGGTAGATTGCCAGATCTTTGGCAACTGTCACCATTAAGTACAAACACTCAGGAGTCTTTATAGAGAGTAGGCCAGTAGAAGCCACATTAGAGGACTCTTGTGGCTGTTCGCTCACTTCCAAAATGTCCTCTATATTGTGATCCATGGCAGTGCCAGAGGATCTTTTGTGCTTCTTCCTTAGGCACACATCTATGGATTACTCCGTCTGCACATCTCTTGAAGAGATATGGTTCATTCCAAAGATAATACTTTGCATCCGTGATCAATTTTTTTTATTGCTGCCTACTGTACTCTTTGGGTATGAATCTCACTGCCTCGTAGTTTACAATGTCTGCTGATGTGCGGAAAACGATCTGACACAAAACTCACCGGCAAGTGTATCGGGTCGCATCAAGTAATAAAACTCACGGGAGTGAGGTCGATCCCACAGGGATTGAAGGATTGAGCAATTTTAGTTTAGTGGTTGATTTAGTCAAGCGAATCAAGTATTGGTTGAGTGATTTTGTATCCAACAGTACGTAAATAGCAGAAAATGTAAAGGGAGAGGGATGATTTGTAGAAATTAAAGAAAACTGAAAGTAAAGGTGTTGAATCTTAAAGAACAAGAAATTAAATGACTAAAACTTAAAGTGCAAGAAATGTAAATTGCAGTAACTTAAAGTGCAAGAAATGTAAATTGCTTGAATGAAGAAGGGAGTTAAGGACTGGGAATTCAGAATTTAAGCAAGGGAAATTAAATTGCATCAATTATCAGAGCAAGAGATGATTTGAATTCAACTAGATCTCAAATAGAAAATGGAAATTAAATTGCAGCAGTGGTTCAGCAGAAGAACCAAAAAGAGAGAATCAGATCTCAGGACTTCTAGAGACTAGATAGCAGAGTCTAGATCTCAATTGCCTTCCTAGATCCAAGTTCACAAAGCAATTAAAGAGAAATTAAAGATTGCAGTAGTGAAGGAAATGGAATTTAACTCAATTACGCAATAAGAAAAATCAAAGAGATCTTGGATGGAGATTGAGACAGAAGTTCCTCAATTCTTCACACTCAAGACTCAACCAAACCCAGTAAAGAAAACAAAATGAACAGAGGAAGAAGAAGTGAATTCTCTCCTCCAATTCTCAAGACAAGTTTGCAGAAAAATAGAAAAATGGAAAGTGCTCTCAAGTGACTAAGGATGAAAATTCAAAATGAAATAAGCTCTCAAAAAGACCCCAGCACTCCCCATCTAATCCTAACTAACACCTATTTATACACTTTCTATTTTGGATCTAAGAATTTTGAGTGGGCTTTTTGATTTGGTGAAGAAATGAATTAAGTTGGATTTTTGAGTGAAATTCAGCCCATGTTGCTCCCAGGAGGCTGCCCTGCCCTTGTGGAGGGCAGAGCAGGGAAATTGTGTGATGAAGCATGTTGCATGCCAAGTGTGGGAGAGGCAATCAGGATGCTGCCCTGCCCTTGTAGAGGGCAGGGCAATGTTGCCATGGTGCGCCTTGCCTCCCTGCCCGTGCGTCCAAGCTGCGCGCGCCCAAGCTTCTGGCCGTGCCAATTTGTGTGCCATGCACCAAGAAATGCTGCCCTGCCCTCCACAAGGGCAGGGCAGCGCAGGCTTTCCTTGTCCTTGGGTGAGATCCCAGGTTCGAACCTTGCTGGATGGCTTTTTGTTGCATTTCTTCCTTGGGTTCCTTGGCACCAAAGTAGCGCCTAGTTCTTTGCTTCCTCAAAGTGCTATGTTCGATCCTTGGAGGTTGAAAACAAACCAATTTTTGCTTGTTTTCCTTGTATTTGAGTGCTACTTCTTTCCTTCTTGTTCTTGGGTTCGAAACCCATGGGTGGCACTTGGAGACAATTTCCCTTGATTTATTTTAGTGAGAGCCCGATATTGCTCTTGAGGAGGGCAGGGCAGAATTTTTCCTTCCTTTGTTTCTTGGCCTAGAATTGTGCTCCGCCCTCAAGGAGGGCAGGGCAGTGAAGCCTTGAATGCTTGGTTCATTGTTGTGCTCCCTTGGAGGGCAGTGTGCTCTCGTGGAGGGCAATGTGGCTTCCTCCCTTCCATGTGTACATTCTTTTCTTCCTTGGGCCACACTTTCTTAGGCCACGCTTCCTTCTTCTCTTCTTTTCTTTACCTACAAATAATCAAATCAACCAATCAAAGTATCACTAAATTCACAAGGTTTATAAATCAATTAAAATTCAATTAAATTTAGCTTAAACCTCATGATTTAGCATCAATTAAGTGGTGGTTGATTGATTCAAATAAAACATGCAATTCCACTCTAAATTGCTTACTTATGGTGCAAGAAAGTGCATAAAAACTAGTGAAACAAGTGACATTAGCTTGAGAAATGGGTATATGATGACTTGTCATCATCTGCAAACCATGGCACTTCCTGGATGGCAAAGAGTTGCTCATTTGGAAAGTTTTCAGAGATCTTAGTAAGAGGGAAGGATGCCCCTTCTACTGGTTCTATTCAGGACAGGTGATCTGCTACTTGGTTCTCTGTCCCTTTTCTGTCTCTTATTTCTATATCAAACTCTTGCAGAAGCAACACCCATCTGATGAGTCTAGGTTTTGAATCCTGCTTTGTGAGTAGATATTTAAGAGCAGCATGGTCAGTGTACACAATCACTTTTGATCCTACTAAATAAGATCTGAACTTGTCAATGGCGTAAACCACTACAAGTAACTCTTTTTCTGTGGTTGTGTAGTTCTTCTGTGCATTATTTAAAACACAACTGGCATAGTAAATGACGTGCAGAAGCCTGTCATGCCTTTGTCCCAACACTGCACCAATGGCAAGTTCACTGGCATCACACATCAGTTCAAATGGTAATGTCCAATCTGGTGCAGAGATGACTGGTGTTGTGACCAGCTTAGCCTTCAGAGTCTCAAACACCTGCAGACACTCCTTATCAAAGATAAATGGCGTGTCAGCAGCTAGCAGATTACTCAGAGGTTTGGCGATTTTTGAAAAATCTTTTATAAACCTCCTGTAGAATCTTGCATGCCCCAGAAAGCTTCTGATTTCCTTAACATTAGCAAGTGGTGGTAATTTTTCAATTACCTCTACCTTAGCTTGATCCACCTCTATTCCCTTGTTCAAAATTTTATGCCCAAGGACAATTATTTCAGTCACCATAAAGTGACATTTTCCCAGTTTAAAACCAGGTTAGTCTCTTGGCACCTCTTTAGAACCAGTGCTAGATGGTCAAGACAGGAGCTAAATGAGTCTCCAAATACTGAAAAGTCATCCATGAAGACTTCCAGAAATTTTTCCACCATATTAGAGAAAATAGAGAGCATACACCTTTGAAAGGTTGCAGGTGCATTGCACAGGCCAAATGGCATCTTTCTGTATGCAAATACGCCGGATGGACTTGTGAATGCTATTTTCTCTTGATCTTGGGGATCTACTGTAATTTGATTATAGCCTGAATATCCATCCAGGAAGCAGTTGTATTCATGACCTGCTAGTCTTTCTAGCATTTGGTCTATGAATGGTAAAGGATAATGATCCTTCCTGGTAGCTATATTGAGCCTTCTGTAATCAATACACATACGCCACCCTGTAACTGTTCTTGTAGGAACTGGTTCATTTTTTTCATTATGAACCACTGTCATACCACCCTTCATAGGGATGACTTGGACAGGGCTTACCCAGGGGCTATCAGAAATGGGATAAATAATCCCAACCTTTAGTAGTTTAGTGACCTCCTTCTGCACCACCTTCTTCAAGGCTGGATTCAGCCGCTTCTATGGTTAAACCACTGGCTTAGCGTCTCCTTCCAATAGGATCTTGTATATGCATCTGACTGGGCTAATGCCCTTAAGATCACTGATGGACCACCCAAGAGCTGTTTTGTGTGTCCTTAGCACTTGAATTAGTGCTTCCTCTTCCTGTGGCTCTAAGGTAGAGCTTATGATTAGAAAGGTATCGCCTTCTCCCAGAAATGCATATTTCAGGGATGGTGGTAATGGTTTGTGCTCGGGTTTGGGAGGTTTCTCCTCTTCCTGAGGGATTTTCAGAGATTCTGTTATTCTCTCTGGTTCCTCTAGATCTGGCTGAGCATCTTTAAAGATATCCTCTAGCTCTGATTCGAGACTCTCAGTCATATTGACCTCTTTTACCAGAGAGTCAATAATATCAATGCTCACGCAGTCGTTTGTGGTGTCTGGATGCTGCATAGCTTTGACAACATTCAAGTTAAACTCGTCCTCATTGACTCTCAGGGTCACTTCCCCTTTTTGGATGTTAATGAGGTTTCGTCCAGTTACTGGGAAAGGTCTTCCTAGAATGAGAGTTGCACTCTTGTGCTCCTCCATTTCCAGCACCACAAAGTTAGTGGGAAAGGCAAATGGCCCAACCTTGACAATCATGTCTTCAATAACGCTTGATGGGTATTTAATGGAGCCATTAGCAAGTTGGAGACATATCCGGGTTGGTTTGACTTCTTCAGTCAAACCAAGCTTTCTGATAGTAGATGTAGGTATTAGGTTGATACTTGCCCCGAGATCACATAGAGCTTGCTTGGTACAAGTACCTTCTAATGTGCATGGTATCATAAAGCTTTTGGGATCTCTAAGCTTTTCTGGTAAGCTTTTCAGAATGACTGCACTGCATTCTTCAGTGAGGTAAACCTTTTCAGTTTCTCTCCAATCCTTCTTATGACTTAAGATCTTTTCATGAACTTACATAAAAGGGTATTTGCTCAAGTGCCTCTGCAAACAGAATCTTTATTTCAAGAGTCCTGAGATAGTCTGCAAAGCGGGCAAATTGCTTATCCTATTTCGCTTGGCGGAGTTTCTGAGGATAAGGCATTTTGACTTTGTATTCCTCAACCTTAGTTGCTGCAGGTTTATTACCTACAGATGTGGGTTGAGAAGCCTTTTTAGAGGGGTTACTATCAGCACTTGTATGTGTTTAATCTCCCACTGGTGTTTGAATGCCAGGGGTGGAAGCTGGAGTGGCGTTAGACGCCAACTCCTTACCTGTTTTTGGCATCTGAACGCCAAAACTGTGCTTCCATTGGGCGTTCAACACCAATTCCTTGCATGTTTCTGGCGTTGAATGCCAGGACTGAGCATGGGTTGGGCGTTCAATGCCAGCTTTCCACCCCTTTTCTGGCGTTTGAGCGCCAGAATTATTCCTCTCTGGGCTCTGACTGTCCTCAAAGGCATTTTGGGTAGCAGTTTGTTCAATTCTTGGCTTTCTGCTGCCTGGAAGTGGGGTATTTAATGTTTTCCCACTTCTTAATTGAACTGCTTAGCACTCTTCTGTTATTTGTTTTGATAACTGCTGTTTTGTTTGCTTCAACTGGACTTCCACATTCAAATTAGCCATTCTTGTTTCTTGCAATATCTCCTTGAATTTGGCTAACTGTTTTGTTAGAAAATCTAATTGCTGATTGAATTCAATAGCTTGATCTGTAGGACTGAGTTCAGCAGTTACTGTTTTAGCCTCTTCATTGATGGAAGGTTCACTGCTTAGGTACAGATACTGATTTCTGGCAACTGTATCAATGAGCTCTTTAGCTTCTTCAATTGTCTTTTTCATGTGTATAGATCCACCAGATAAGTGGTCTAGAGAAATCTGAGCTTTCTCTGTAAGCCCATAATAAAAGATGTCTAGCTGCACCCACTCTGAAAACATTTCAGAGGGGCATTTTCTTAGCCTCTCTCTGTATCTCTCCCAGGCATCATAAAGGGATTCATTATCTCCTTGTTTGAAGCCTTGGATGCTCAGCCTTAGCTGTGTCATCCATTTTGGAGGAAAGTAGTGATTCAGGAATTTTTCTGACAGCTGTTTCCATGTCTTTATGCTGGCCTTAGGTTGGTTATTTAACTACCTCTTAGCTTGGTCTTTTACAGCAAATGGAAATAGTAATAATCTGTAGATATCCTGATCTACTTTCTTATCATGTACTGTGTCAGCAATTTGTAAAAATTTGGCCAGAAACTCTGTAGGTTCTTCCTGTGGAAGACCAGAATACTAGCAACTTTGCTGCACCAAGATAATGAGTTGGGGATTCAACTCAAAACTACTAACTCCGATGGAGGGTATACAGATACTACTCCCATATGAAGCAGTAGTGGGGTTAGCATATGACCCCAGAGTCCTTCTGGACTGTTCATTTCCACTTAGATCCATAATGGAGAAAGGGAGATGATGTGGATTTATTTTATTATAGAATAAAATAAAATAAAATAAAAACTAAAAAAATAAAAAAATTTTAAAAAAAATTTTAAAAATTTTCGAAAAAAACAAGGAGAGAAAAAGTGGTTAGGATATTTTTGAAAAAGATGTGATTTTTTTAAAAAATCTTAAAAGGATAAGATTTTGAAAATTTTCGAAATTGAAATATGAATTTTTATAGAAAATTTCGAAAAATTTGCTTAAAAATAGTTAGAAAAGATAATTTTTTTTATTTTTGAATTTTATGATGAAAGAGAAAAATCACACAAAAGACACAAGACTTAAAATTTTTAGATCTAATGCTCCTTGCTTTCGAAAATTTTGGAGGGAAAACACCAACGAACATCAAACTTAAAAATTTTAAGATCAAAACACAAATAAGACTCAAGAACACTTTGAAGACTTACAAGAACACCAAGAACAAAAGAAAAAACACCAAACTTAAAATTTTTAGAAAACCACAATAAATTTTCGAAAGCTAAAGAAAAATTAACAAGAAAAACTTAAAGTTTGGCACAAGTTTTAATCAAAGAAAAATTATTTTTGAAAAAGATTTTAAAAAGAAAACTCAAAGGGTAATTATTCCCAAGAAAATAGACACATTCAAAAAATGCATGAACTAAACGGAGAAAAACTATTTTTTTGAAAAATTGAAGGAACACAAAAAGCATGCAATTGACACCAAACTTAAATCAAGAAACTGGACTCAAAGAAAAAAAACTAATAATTAATAACGAAAAATAATATTTTTGAAGAAATTTTTTTTAAAAAGGAATAATAAAAGATGCAATTCTAGTGACTCTAAACCAAAAAAAGACAAATTTTTCCTAATCTAAGTAACAAAATAAACCATTAGTTGTTCAAACTCAAACAATCACCGTTAACGGCGCCAAAAACATGGTGCACAAAAATTACTCTCACAATATGTAATTCCGCACAACTAACTAGCTAGTGCGCTCGGTCGTCCAAGTAATAGTTTATGTGAGTAAGGGTCGAATCCCACGGAGATTGTTGGCTTGAAGCAAGCTATGGTTATCTTATTATTCTTAGTCAGGATACCAATAGGGTTCTTTAATTCCAATTGAAAAAGTGAAAGGGCATAAAATAAGTAATTGTTACTCAATAATGGAGAATATATTGGAGTTTTGGAGATGCTTTGTCTTCTGAATTCCTGTAAAATAATGCTTTCTCACTTTCAAACATGCAAGGTTCCTTCCATGGCAAGCTGTATGTAGGGCGTCACCGTTGTCAATGGCTACTTCCCATCCTCTCAGTGAAAATGGTCCAAATGCTCTGTCACAGCATGACTAATCATCTGTCGGTTCTCGATCATGTCGGAATAGGATCCATTGATCCTTTTGCGTCTGTCACTACGCCTAACACTCACGAGTTTGAAGCTCTTCACAGTCATCCAATCCTTGAATCCTTCTTGGAATACCACAGACAAGGTTTAGACCTTTCGGATTCTCAAGAATGCTGCCAATGGATTCTAGCTTATACTACGAAGATTCTGATTAAGGAATCTAAGAGATACTCATTCAGTCTAATGTAGAACGGAGGTGGTTGTCAGGCACACGTTCATGGGTTGAGAATGATGATGAGTGTCACGGATCATCACCTTCTTCATATTGAAGCGCGAATGAACATCTGGGATAGGAACAAGAGTGTTTGAAGAGAAAACAGAAATAATTGAATTAATTCATCGAGACGCTGCAGAGCTCCTCACCCCCAACAATGGAGTTTAGAGACTCATGCCGTCAAAAGTACAAAGTTCAGATCTAAAAATGTCATGAGATACAAAATAAGTCTCTAAAAGTTGTTTAAATACTAAACTGATAACCTAGGTTTATAGAAAATGAGTAAACTAAGATAGATGGTGCAGAAATCCACTTTTAGGACCCACTAGGTGTGTGCTGGGGCTGATACTTGAGCTTCTCACGTGCCTGAGCTATTTTTGAAGTTAAACGCCAGGTTGTAACCTGTTTATGGCGTTTAACTCCAACTTACAACCTATTTCTGGCGCTGAACGCAAGAATGCAACATGGAACTGGCGTTAAACACCAGTTTACGTCGTTTATCTTCACACAAAGTATGGACTATTATATAAAAAATACATGAAATCATATAAAAAAACACAAACTCATAGTAAAGTCTAGAAATATGATTTTTGCCTAAAAACTAATAAAAATATACTAAAAACTAACTAAAACATACTAAAAACTACATGAAATTACCCCCAAAAAGCGTATAAAATATCTGCTCATCAGCGGTATACCCTGAATCTCGGCCCATGCAACAAAAGCACAGGAAGCTTGGTCCAGAAAGGTCCCAAGCTGTAGAAGAGCAGGTGCAAGCCTTACTGGAGGCAGGGTTCATAAGGGAGGTCAAGTACCCATTATGGCTAGCCAACGTTGTCTTGGTGAAGATGTCAAATGGCAAGTGGAGAATGTGTACCGACTACACCGACCTCAATAAGGACTGTCCAAAAGATCCCTACCCGCTCCTGAATATAGACACTCTAGTGGACGACTCTTCCGGATACAAGTACCTCTCCTTCATGGATGCCTATTCAGGATACAACCAAATCCCAATGTACCCACCCGACCAAGAGAAGACCTCGTTCCTAACCCCAAAGGCAAACTATTGCTATATAGTTATGCCCTTCGAACTCAAGAACGCAGGAGCTACCTACCAAATACTGATGAACAAAATCTTCGCCGACCACATCGGAAAGCTAATGGAGGTCTCTATAGACGACATGTTGGTAAAAACACAAAGTGAGGAATCGTTGTTATCCGCCTCGCTAAAGTGTTCGACACCATAAGAAAGCATGGTATGCGACTTAACCCCATAAAATGCACCTTCACGGTAGAAGCTGGCAAATTTCTAGGCTTCATGCTCACCCAAAGAGGTGTCGAAGGAAACCCAGATAAATGCCAGGCTATACTCCACATGAAAAGTCTGACCTGCGTCAAAGAGGTACAACAACTAAACGGAAGACTAACAGCCCTGTTCAGATTTCTAGCCGGATCAGCCATAAGATCTCTACTAAATTAAGAGTAGAAGAAGAAGATCTACAATCGAGAGCAATGTAAAATTGAATCAAATTAAGATCATACCAAAGGATCTAAGTGCAATTGGAGTTGAGAAAGCCAAAAACCTAGAGAGAAGTTGGAATTTCTCTCTCTAAAAGTGTAACTTCCAAAAACTAACTCTCAAAATATCTAAATGTGTGAAATGTGTGAATCTCCTTCAACCCTTAGTCCTTTTAGATCTTTTCCCTCCAAAATTCTGCTCAAAACTGGGCTTGAAGCTCCTCTGAAATCCCCAGGCACGTTTTCATTAAGGAGGTCACGTGCGCACGTCACGCGTATGCGTGGGTCACGCGTGCTTGTCGATGGTTTTTTGCAATCCACGCGTATGTGTCAAGCATGCGTACGCATCGATGAGAATTCCGGCCAGCCACGCATATGCGTCCTTTTCCGCACGCCAATCCAAGATCCAGCTCCCATGCGTGCGCGTCGGCTGCGCGTGCACGTCGGTGCCAATGCTTCAAAGCTCCACTTTTATGCTCCTTCCACTTATGCATGCTTCCTTTCCCTTTTCTAGACCATTCTTGCCTCTGTAAGCTCTGAAATCACTTAACAAACAGATAAAATATAGCTTATTTAGGGCCTAAAAAGCATGTTTTCAACAACTAAGCAAAATTGGGAAGGAAACACAAAACCATGCATTTTTTGTGAATAAGTGTGTAGGAAGTTGATGAAATCCTCTAGATTACGCACAAAATGTACCACGAAATAGTGGTGCATCAAGTATCTCTATACCTGCCATTAGAGCTAATAACTTTGAGCTAAAGCCTCAATTAATTTCTCTCTTGCAACAGAATTGCAAATTTCATGGACTTCCACTGGAAGATCCACATTAGTTCCTATCTGAATTTTTGCAGATCTGTGATACTGTTAAGATCAATGGAGTGGATCATGAGGTCTACGGACTGATGTTTTCCCTTTTGCTGTTAGAGACAGAGCTAGGATACGGTTGGATTCTCAACCAAAGGAAAGCCTGGACTCTTGGGAAAAGTTAGTCAATGATTTCTTGGCCAAGATCTTTCCACCTCAAAAGATGAGCAAGCTCAGGGTGGAAGTTCAAACCTTCAGATAAAAAGATGGTGAATCCCTCTATGAAGCTTTGGAAAGATACAAGCAACTGATCAAGAGGTGTCCTCCTAACATGCTCTGAGAATGGTTTATCCTAAGAATCTTCTATGATGGCCTATCTTAGATATCAAAGATGTCCGTGGACCATTCTACAGGTAGAACACTCTACTTGAAGAAAATGCCAAAAGAAACATAGGAACTCATTGTAATGGTTGCAAATAACCAATTCATGTACACTTTTGAGAGAAACCCTGTGAACAATGGGGTGGTTCAGAAGAAAGGAATCCTGGGAGTTGATACTCTGAATGCCATATTAGCTTAGAACAAGATCTTGACCCAACTGGTTAATATGATCTCTCAGCATTTGACTGGATCACAAGTTGCAATTTGCAACTAGCAGCACTCAAGAAGCCTCTATGAAGGAGAATCTTATGATCCAGATCAGCCTTCACTGGAGGAGGTGAATTACATGGGAGAACCCTATGAAAACACCTACAACTCATCATGAAGGAATCATCCTAACCTTTCATGGAAGGATCAATAGAAGCCTCAGCAAGGATTCAATGATGAGCGGATATTTTATACACTTTTTGACATCATTTTCATATAGTTTTTAGTAGCTTTTATTTAGTTTTTATTAAGTTTTTATAAGTTTTAGTGTTAAAATCACATTTTTGGATTCTGCTATGAGTTTTTGTGTTTTTGGACAATTTCAGGTATTTTCTGGCTGAAATTGAGGAGCTGGAGCAGAAGTCTGATTCAGAGACAGAGAAAGCACTGTAGATGCTGTCCAGATCTGACGTGCCTGCACTCGGAAGAGCTTTTCTGGAGCTACAGAGGTCCAAATGGAGCACTCTTAACAGATATGGAAAGCGGACTTCCAGATCTTTATATCAATATATAATAGTCCATTCTTTGCTTCGGATTAGAAGGCCCAAAACTGGCGTCCAACGCCAGCTTCTTGCCCCTTCCAGGTGTCCAGCGCCCAAAGAGCAGAGCCCAGCATCCAAAGGCACAGAGAGGGCCCCCTAGCTGGCGTTCTAAGCCCAAGAAGCCTCATAGCACATAGATCTCATCAAAGCTCAGCCCAAACACTCAGTAAGTGGACCCTAGAAGTGGATTTTAGCACTAAATAGATTGTTTTACCCTTTTTGTGTAATCCTTAGTTATTAACCTAGTATTTAAAGAACTTTTACACCTCTCACTAAGGGAGGTCTGCCATATTTTCATTTTACATTTTATTTTTCTTTCAGTATGAGTTTCTAAACCTCCTAGGTTGAGGGGAGGAGCCCTGTTGAGTCCTACAAATTAATAAAAGTACTGTTTCTCTTCGATCCGTGTTTGATTAATTCTAAGATGTATATTCGTACTTCATCGTGATGAATAGGATGAACTAATTAATTAGCTCTGTTCATCACATTAAAATGAACATGTCTGGCAAACACCCACGTCTACTTAGGCCAAAATGCGTCTTTCACCGGACAAGGACGACCAACAGCTTGAATATACGTCTCTCAGAAGGCTAATACCCGAGTTCTTTAGGGACTTCTCGAGACATCAGTTTTGCCAATTTTTGGGAAGATTAGGGTCTCTGTGGTAGAGGCTAGAACCCAAAGATGCAGCATTCTCTGATCCAAAAGATCCGACCTTGTCTGTGGTATTTTGGGTAGGATCATTAAAGAGAATAGCCTGCAGGAATTTCACCCTCAAGTAGAGATGGATCCACACTAAACCTGGGGTTCAGATTCGGAGGAGAATAGTCAGCTGCTCAAACTAGTGTCAATCACATATAGTCTGCCATTGAAGAAATCACTCACAAGCAAAGAGAGCAGTAGTACTAGAGTAAATTCAGAAAGGCAAAGCAACTCCAACTCTCAACTCTATTCCCGATATATAATTCCTGTTATTTAATACAATTGGTTTTACCCCTTTCAACATTTATGACATTTAATCAATCAACATACAATCAACGAACTTCAGATTCCGCTTGACTAAGACCTGGAAGACGACCATAACTTGCTTCAAACCACAATACTCGTGGGTTTGACCCTGACTCGCTCAGCTATTACTTGGACGACTCAGTGTACTTGCTGGTAATGCTGCTGTACAAAATAGTGTGGGTTTTGCGTACACGCGCACCATGTTTTTGGCGCCGTTGCCAGGGATTGTTTAGTTTGGACAAACTGCCGGATTGTCTTGCTTCCTAGATCAAGTAATTTTTTTTTTGTTTGAGTCTTTTAATTTTTGCTTTTCTTCTTCAAAATTTTCGAAAAAATTTTAAAAACTTTTTCAAAAATTATCTTTCTTTTCCTTGTTCAATTTATGTTCTTGTTGAGTCTTTAATTTTTCCAAGAGTATAACTTTGATTAAAGTCTTTTATTTTTATTTTCTTCTTCCTTAAATTTTCGAAAATTTCAAAAGCTTTTTTCAAAAATAGTTTTCTTTTCTTTGTTTAATTCATGTTCTTGGTTTGATTCCTGGATGTTCATGCTTTTCACTTACAAAAAAATTTTAAAACTTTTCAATAACTTTTTTTTTCATATAGTTTATTTTTGGCATCCTCAGAATTGTCTTTGAGTCCTTGTATTTATGTTCTTGGTTAAAAATTTGTGTATTCTTTGAGTCCTTCTTTCAAAAATTTTTCAAAAATAATTTTTCTTTTTTTAATCTTGTGTTAAGTCTTTAAGTTTAGTGTTTTCTTGTTTATTTTCTTGTGTTTTTCGAAAATTTTGTTTTGGTTTTCTAAAAATTTTAAGTTTGGTATCCTTTTTATGTTCTTAAGTTCTTTGAGTCTTTAAATTTTGTTCTTGGTGTTCTTGTGAGTATTCAAAGTGTTCTTGAGTGTTGTAGGTGTCTTGATCTTAAAAGTTTTAAGTTTGTTGTCCCTTGGTGTTTTCCTCCAAAAATTTTCGAAAAACAAGGTAATTTTAAGTCTTGTGTCTTTTTTTATGTTTTTCTCTTTCATCATAAAATTAAAAAATAAAAAATATCTTTTCTAACTTAATTTTTACCTTAATTTTCAAAAAATAACATAAAAATTCAAATTTTGATTTCAAAATTTTATCTTATCATATCTTAGTTGTCAAGTTTTCAAAAATCAATTTTTTTTCAAAAATAAAAATCATATCCTTTTCAAAATATCTTATCTTTTTCTAATATCTTTTTCAAAATTTAAAAATCTCATCTTATCTTTTTCAAAATTCAAAATTTTTAAAACCATATCTTTTTCAAAATCAAAGTTCAAAATCTTATCTTTTTAAAATATTTTTAAAATCTTTTTAATTTCTTATCTTATCTAATCTTATCTTTTTCTAATTTTGAATTTCAATTTCAAATATTTTCTTATCTTATCTTCTATTTTATTTTTTTTATTAAAAATCTTTTCTTAATTAATATCTTATCTTCTCTTTCTTATTTTTCAAAACCCTCTAACTACTTTTCCCTCTCAAAATTAAAAAAAAAATATCTCCATCCTCTCTCTTATTTTTCAAAACTTCCTAACTAACTTTTCTCTTCCTTAATTTTTGAAAATAATATCTTCTCTCTCTTCTTTTTCAAAACCACCTAACTAACTCTTTTCTCTTCTTAACTTTCGAAAACTACTCTTTTTCTCTCTTTTCTTTTTCAAAACCAGCTAACTAACTCTCACCTCTCTTAATTTTCGAAAATTTCTTCTTCTCTTCCCTCCTCTATTTTTGAAAATTTAACAATTAAAATTCAAATCTTTTTAATTAACTTAATTTTTGAAAAATCAATTAATTAATAAAATAAAAACAAAAAAATATTTTAATTCTTATATACTCTTTCTATTTATACTACTCTTCTTTTCACATCTCTATTACTCAAAACTCTCATATCCCTGTCTAATCTTCTACCTCAACTTCTTTATCTTCTTTCCTTTCTTATTCACATCTCACTTGGAGCTTCTTGCCATTTGACAGAGAAAACTTTCTTGTGATTCTTTTTCATCTTCTTCTATCTCCTTTTATTTACTTCTGTCTTCTCTTTTCAAGACAATCTTCTTCTACTTCTTTTATCTATTTTTATTTTTATTTTCTTTCTTCTTCTTTATTCTTCTATTCTGACACTAAGGAGGAGGTTCTTGCCGATTGGAAGTCTCTTTCTTTTCTTCATTTTTCTTTTCTTCTTATTTATGACCAAGAACAGGGATAAAGAACCCTTCTTAACTCCTGATCCTGAACCTGAGAAGACTCTGAGGAGGCGTTTACAACAAGCTAAAGCACAACACTCCGAAAAGAGACCTTTCAAAAAGTTTTGAACAAGAACAAGGAGACATGGCCGAACCTCAAGAGGAGGCTAGAAAGGTCCTCGGTGACTTCACCATGCCTACCTCTAAATTTTATGGCAGAAGCATTGCTGTACTTGCCATTGGAGCTAACAAGTTTGAGCTTAAGCCTTAATTAGTCTCTCTTTTACAGCAGAACTGCAAATTCCATGGACTTCCAATGGAAGATCCACATCAGTTTTTAGCAGAATTTTTACAGATCTGTGACACTGTAAAGACTAATGGAGTTAATCTTGAAGTCTACAAGCTAATGCCCTTTTTCTTTGCAGTAAGGGACAAAGCTAAGCAATGGTTGGAAGCCCAACCTAGAGAGAGCCTTGACTCTTGGGAAAAAGCTTGTTAATGCTTTTCTGGTTAAGTTCTTTCCTCCTCAAAAGATGAGCAAGATTAGAGTGGAAGTTCAAACCTTCAGACAAAGAGAAGGTGAATCCCTCTATGAAACTTGGAAAAGATACAAGCAGTTGATCAGGAGATGTACTCCTGAGATACTCTCAGAATGGTCCATCATAGGTGTTTTCTATGATGGTTTATTTGAGATGTCCAAAATTTCATTGGACAGCTCTGCAAGTGGATCTCTCCACTTGAAGAAAACACCTGCAGAAGCAAGAAAGCTCATTAAGATGGTTGCAAACAACCAGTTCATGTACACCTCTGAGAGGAAACCAAAAAGACAATTGAGGTTCCTTTGAATGCACTTCTACAGTGCATAAGTTTTGATGACTAATCATCCTCAAGTGAGGATGAAGACACTAGAGAAGAGCAAGTTGCTTAGTACCTAGGAGTTCTTATGAGGCTGAATGCCAAGCTATTTGGTACAAAGCCTCTGGAGGAAGAACCTCCATTGCTTACCAAAGAACTCCATGCTTTGGTTCAGCAAGAGCTATCTCAAAAGCTTTCAGATCTTGGATGCTTTTTGATTCCTTGCACCATAGGCACTATGGCCATTGATAAGGCTCTGTGTGACTTAGGTTCAAGTATCAACCTCATGCCACTCTCTGTAATAGAGAAGCTGGGCATTCTTGAGGTACAAGCTGCACACGTCTCTTTAGAGATGGCAGACAAGACCATGAAGAAGCCATATGGCTTAGTGGAGGAAGTCTTGGTTAAAGTTAAAAATAACTACATCCCTGCAAACTTCATAGTCTTGGACATAAGAGAGGATGAGGATGACTATGTCATCCTTGGAAGACCTTTCCTAGCCACATCTAATGCGATCATTGATGTGGCTAAGGGAGAACCAACCCTAAAGTTAGGAGAGGATCACATCTTATTCAAGATGTGTTAACCCAATCCTCCCTTTAAAAGAGAGATAACTGTGCAACACCTAGTGTGCTAACCCTCTCTTTCTGTGCAGAGCTTTACAAAGTCCCCAGACATCAATTCTAAGTTTAGTGTTGGGCGGCCATCAACAAGCTCTAAGAACAAAGGTACTAAAAAAAAAGTACCTAAAGATTAGAAGGACAAGAAAGTCCCAACTAAAGGCCTCTCACTTGGCATGGGAGTTGTCTTCACTAAGAAGCCAGCCTTACCACATACAGTGAGTTGTGTCCTATCCCTAGGGCATGTAGAGCTCATTCACAAGAGAACAGGTAGAAAATTCACTGTCAGGGCCAAAAATCTGAGCCCATACTCTCCTCCATAAGGAGCTAAACGTTAAGCTATTGACTTTAAAAGAGCGCTTGTTGGGAGGAAACCCAACTTTTCTCGACCATTTATTTTCATTTTGTTTTTCCTTTCAGTTGTCAGAGTTATGATCATGTGTCAGTCAAAAGACAGAATTAACAACAGTGTAAATAGAACACTCCAAGTAGAGTGTCAAAGTTGAACGCCATCCAGGGAGCTACCCCTGGGCGTTCAAACGCCAGTGTAGAAAAGTAGGGAATCTGGAATTCCCTATCCTCTCAAGACCAAGAGGTCCCACAGAAGCTCTACCTACCTCACCTTCTTCTTTCTCATTGATCATATTTGCTCAAGGATGAGCAAAACTCTTAAGTTTGGTGTTGCAAAAGCCTTGCTTTGTGACTTCTACCACTCTTAAGTACAGAAGAAGAGGATGGAGCAAACTAGAGAGCATGAACATGAGCCTGTGCAGCCGCCTCAACAAAGAAAAAGGAGTGACATAGAAGAGATCAAACACTACATGGGATCCTCAAGGAGGAGCATTAGCCACCATCATTCAGGTGGATTCGTTCTCTTTTACACCCCTATCCTATTATTTTTCTTTTTTATGTCTGTTTATTTATCTGTTCTCTTGTTCTAGTTGCATGATCATTTGCATTTGATGTCTTTAAGTTGTAAAATGTTTCATATATCTCTCACCTTACTTAAATGAAAATTTTTATTTAAAAATAATTGAGAGATGCATGAATTTCAAGATTAAAATAACATAAGTTCAATTAGTTTGATGTAGTGTCATTTGCTTTTGTTTTTTGAATGTATGAAATAAACAGTGCATATTTGAAGTTGAAGTTTATGAGTGTTGGCTCTTGAAAGAATAAAGGAAAAAGGAAAAAGGAAAAGTATTATTGATAATCTAAAAAATATGAAAATTAATTCTTGAAGCAAGAAAAAGTAGCAAAAGAAAAAGAAAAAGCATGTTGTAAAAGAAAAAAATACATATGCATGGAAAGAAAAAAATGGCAAAAAAAAAAGAAAAAGAAAGAAATAAAAAGCAGAAAAATCCATTACTGCCCGTAAATGAAGGAAAAAGAGGGCAGATTGAAAAAGCTAGTAACCCTTTAAACCAAAAGGCAAGGGTAAAAGAACCAAGGCTTTGGGCATCAGTGGTTAGGAGGGCCCAAAGGAATAAAATCCTGGCCTAAGTGGCTAAACCAAGCTGTCCTTAACCACGTGCTTGTGGTGTGAAGGTGTCAAGTGAAAAGTTTGAGACTGAGCGGTTAAAGTCATGGTCCAAAGCAAAAAGAGTGTGCTTAAAAACTCTGGACACCTCTATCTGGGGACTTTAGCAAATTTGAGTCACAATCTGAAAATGTTCACCTAGGTAAAGTGTTTGTGGCATGAATGTATCCGGTTGTAATACTGAAAAACGGAGTGCTTAGGGTCACAACCAACACTCAAAAAGCTCTGTTCAAGATTCAAAATAAGCTTAACTATGAGACTTAATTATATCATCTGGATTCTATGTTCCTAAAGACGCCAACATCTCTGAGTTTCAATGGATAGTGAGATGCCAAAACTATTTAGAAGCAAAAAGCTACTAAGTCCCGCTCATCTGATTTTAACTAAGCTTCAGGACGAGCAAAAAAATGCTGGTTAAGAAATATTAATAAAAGTTGTGTTGTGAGTACAGTCTTAACCGATGAATTCCCGCTGTCAATTTAGAAGATGTCACAATTAAAGAATAAAATACTGGGAGTAGAATTCCCAGGTCGTTTCCCAAAGAGTTGACAAAAGAGTGTAATTTATTGGTCAGGAATTGTATGTGAAAATTTAGAGTTGGGAAACAGAAAAATAAATTATTATCAATTGAAGCAATAAAAATTAACAAGAGGTTTTATATATTTGAAATAAAAATCCTTGACTAGGAGAAAATTAATTGGAATTTCTATCCTTGTTGATTTTCCCAAGTATAATAGTAAGAGGTTGTTGCTTCTACTTAGTTATCCTTTACCTAATAAAGGAAAGTCAAGTAACTAAAACAACTCTGATTCACAAGTCCTAATCCCCTCCTTGGGGAGGATCAGAGTTAGTGAATAGAGAGTTAGCTAACAACCAGCGATGGTCTTTCTGCGTATTTCACGCGTATACGTCAGTTACGTGTACGCGTCACTGTGAGATGCGCCAAGTCATGCGCACGCATGACCCATGCATGTGTGTCGATCCTCGCTGGTTAACTCCTTTGTTTCTTGTGTTCCTTCCACTTTTGCATGCTTTCTTTCCATCCTCTAAGCTATTCCTGTCCTATAAAGCCTAAGAACACTTAACACACAGATAATGACATCGAATGGTATAAAGGGGAATTAAAAATTGACAATTTAAAGGCTTAGGAACCAAGTTTTCAATCATAGAACAAAATTAGGAAGGCAAATGTAAAACATGCGAATTATATGAATAAGTGTCCGAAGAACTGATAAAAACCACTCAATTTAGCACAAGATAAACCATAAATTAGTGGTTTATTAATCTTCCCACACTTAAACATTAGCATGTCCTCATGCTAATCTCAAGGAGACCAAAAGAATGAATGGGGAAAATAAGACTCATGCAATGCAATGCAACCTATGTATATGAATGCAACTATATGCTAAGATATTTCTACCTACTTGGATAAAAATGAACAAGTTCTCCAAGGCAAACAAAAATCAGATTCCACTAATTCAAATCACACAATAAGAGGCAAGTAAACTTGTGAGAAGATAGCTCATAAAAGACGAGAACACAGAATCAAGCATTAAATCCTCACCGGAGGTGTATATGCACTCTAATCTCTCAGGTTTCTAGGGTTAATCCGCTTTAATCTTCTCTAGTTATGCTTTCTAAAACTTTGTTCTTCATCTAACTAATTAAAAAATATCTAGTGTACAAATGCAAATATCATGAGGGCTTTTCAAGGTTGTAAAGGGGCTAAGGTAAGGGTGAGGATATATGTATGGCCAAGTGAGGTATAATTTGAATCTTTGACTAACCTAAGTTCTCACGTAACACACACACACTTTATATAATTCTAAAATCATGCTTAGCTACCCAAATTCTCACTTTTGCATACTTTCACATACTCACGTATCAATTTTTTAATTCCACTACATATGCATTGATCTTTTATTGAACTTAGCATTGGGGTGATTTCATCCCCTATATATATATATATTGAACATGAATGAAAACATAATATAGCAATGCATATGGTTTTTCTGATTTTACATGAGTAAGCACCCAAATTCCCAATATTTGTCAAAACACAACACATTCTCATTAACCCAAGTTCCCACATTTTCCCACACATAGTTGGCACACACTATCTTAAGCTAACCAAAGATTCAAATCGGGTAATTGATTGTTTTTCCGCTTAAGACTAGTGATGTGGTAATATAGAAAACAAATGGGGATTAAAAAAGCTTAAAGTGGCAAACAAGGGTAAATTAAATGCTAGGCTATTTGGGATAAGTGAGCTAATAATAAATAATAGCCTCAATCACATATGTGTATGAATGTATACTAAATAATGGACATATAGAATGGAACAAAGCCAAGATTGTAGTCATAGAGAAGAAAACACACAAGAATAAAAATCATGGTTAAATAATGTAACCACATAATTAAGCTCAAAATCTCATAGGTTGTGTCTTCTTAGCTATAAACCATATTCCAAATTACAATCTTCAAACAAGTTTAACACAAAATTTTAATTTGAATTAGTGAAATGCTTTAAAATATGGTCTTGAAAAGAAACTCATTATTTCAACCAAGAAGAACATACATGCAAGCAATTATTATCATGCAATCTATCCTATCTAACAAAAGAAAAATAACATTTTGGTGTTAAGAGAGAGAGAGAGATTACCTCTGGAAGTCAGGTACTGACCTCCCCACACTTAAGGCTTGGCACGGTCCTCCGTTCCATCAGTAAGGAGCAAGGTGGTGCACGAAATTGTAATCACACTTTGCAATCCCGCACAACTAACCAGCAAGTGCACTGGGTCGTCCAAGTAATACCTTACGTGAGTAAGGGTCGATCCTACGGAGATTGTCGGCTTGAAGCAAGCTATGGTTATCTTGTAACTCTTAGTCAGGATATCAGAAATTATCAGGATTGGTTGATTGTGAAAAGCAAAAGAACATGAAATAAGTACTTGTTTTGCAGTGATGGAGAATAGGTTGAGGTTTTGGAGATGCTCTGTCTTCTGAATCTCTGCTTTCCTACTGTCTTCTTCTTCAAGCACGCAAGGCTCCTTCCATGTAAAGCTGTATGTAAGGGTTTCACCGTTGTCAGTGGCTACCTCCCATCCTCTCAGTGGAAATGTTCAACGCACCCTGTCACGGCACGGCTATCCATCTGTCGGTTCTCAATCAGGCCGGAATAGAATCCAGTGATTCTTTTGCGTCTGTCACTAACGCCCCGCCTTCAGGAGTTTGAAGCTCGTCATAGTCATTCAATCATTGAATCCTACTCAGAATACCACAGACAAGGTTTAGACCTTCCGGATTCTCTTGAATGCCGCCATCAGTTCTAGCTTATACCACGAGGATTCTGATTAAAGAATCCAAGAGATATCTACTTAATCTAAGGTAGAACGGAGGTGGTTGTCAGGCACACGTTCATAGTTGAGAATGATGATGAGTGTCACGGATCATCACATTCATCCGGTTTAAGAACAAGTAATATCTTAGAATGGAAGCAAGCATGATTGAATGAAAAACAGTAGTAATTGCATTAATCCATCAAGACACAGCAGAGCTCCTCACCCCCAACCATGGGGTTTAGAGACTCATGCTGTGGAAGGTACACAAAAGAAACGTGTAGGGTGTCATGAGGTACAGATACAATGTCAAAAGATCCTATTAATAGTAAACTAGTAACCTAGGGTATACAGAAATGAGTAAATGATGTAAAAATCCACTTCTGGGTCCACTTAGTGTGTGCTTGGGCTGAGCAATGAAGCATTTTCGTGTAGAGACCTTTTCTGGAGTTAAACGCCAGCTTTTATGCCAGTTTGGGCGTTTAACTCCAAGTTTTATGCCAGTTCCAGCGTTAAACGCTGGAAATTCTGAGGCTGATTTACCACGCCAGTTTGGGCCATCAAATCTCGGGCAAAGTATAGACTATCATATATTGCTGGAAAGCCCAGGATGTCTACTTTCCAATGCCGTTGAGAGCGCGCCAATTGGGCTTCTGTAGCTCCAGAAAATCCACTTCGAGTGCAGGGAGGTCAGAATCCAACAGCATCTGCAGTCCTTTTCAGTCTCTGAATCAGATTTTTGCTCAGGACCCTCAATTTCAGCCAGAAAATACCTGAAATCACAGAAAAACACACAAACTTATAGTAAAGTCCAGAAAAGTGAATTTTAGCTAAAAACTAATAAAAATATACTAAAAACTAACTAAATCATACTAAAAACATACTAAAAACAATGCCAAAAAGCGTACAAATTATCTGCTCATCACAACACCAAACTTAAATTGTTGCTTGTCCCCAAGCAACTGAAAATCAAAATAGGATACAAAGAAGAGAATATACTATAGACTCAAAAATATCAAGGAAACTTAGCTCCAATTAGATGAGCGGGACTAGTAGCTTTTTGCCTCCGAACAGTTTTAGCATCTCACTTTATCCTTTGAAGTTCAGAATGATTGGCATCTATAAGAACTCAGAACTCAGATAGTGTTATTGATTCTCCTAGTTAAGTATAATGATTCTTGAACATAGCCAGTGTATGAGTCTTGGCTGTGGCCCAAAGCACTCTGTCTTCCAGTATTACCACCGGATACATACATGCCACAGACACATAATTGGGTGAACCTTTGCAGATTGTGACCCAACTTTGCTAGAGTCCCCAATTAGAGGTGTCCAGGGTTCTTAAGCACACTCTTTTTGCCTTGGATCACAACTTCATTTCTTTCTTTTTCTTTCTTTTTCTCTCCCCTTTTTTTTCGAATTTTTTTTTTGTATCCACTGCTTTTTCTTGCTTCAAGAATCAATTAGATGATTTTTTTAGATCCTCAATAACAGTTCTCTTTTTCCTCATTCTTTCAAGAGCTAACAATTTTTAACATTCTCAAAACAACAAATTCAAGAGACATATGCACTGTTCAAGCATTCATTCGGAAAACAAAAATTATTGTCACCACATCAAACTAATTCAACTAGTTTCAAGGATAAATTTCGAAATCCTGTACTTCTTGTTCTTTTGTGATTAAAGCATTTTTCATTTAAGAGAGGTGATGGATTCATAGGACATTCATAGCTTTAAGACATGAATTTTTAATTTTATTAATTATGAATTAAGAACAAGACTCAAAAATAGATATAAGATGAGACTAAAAATTAGAAAACAAAAATTTAAACTAGGTGATGACAAGTCATCATATACCCATTTTTCAAGCTAATTTCACTTGTTTTATTAGTCTTTATGCACTTTCTTGCATCCTAAGTAAGTGATTTGGAATGAAAATGCATAACTTCTTTAAATCAAACAACCACCATAAAATTAATGTTAACTCATGAGGTTTAAGCTAAATTTAATTGATTTTTAATTGATTTATAAGCCTTGTGAATTTAGTGATACTTGGAGTGGTTGTTTTGGTTTATTGTAGGTGAAGAAAAGAAAAAAAGAGGAAAGCATGGCTTAAGGAAGCGTGGCCCAAGGAGAAAAAGGCGTGGCGCTGGTGGACGAAATTGTATCTCTTTATGGAATATGATAATAGAGCCTGATCCAAAATCAATTTCGTTCAACTAACCAGCAAGTGCACTGGGTCGTCCAAGTAATACCTTACGTGAGTAAGGGTCGATCCCACGGAGATTATTGGTTTGAAGCAATCAATATTTATTTTATTAGTCTTAGTTAGGATGTCAACAAGGTTATTTGGATTAAAAATGAAATTACTAGATTTGATTATAAAAATAAAAGAGGGAACAATGTTACTTGTTTTGCAGTACTGGAGAATATGTTGGAGTTTTGGAGATGCTTTGTCCTCTGACTTCAACTCTTCCTTGAAATCCTCTTCTCACACGCAGGTTCCTTCCATGGCAAGCTCTGTGTAGGGTGTCACCGTTGTCAGTGGCTACTTCCCATCCTCTCAGTGAAAACGTTCCTATGCTCTGTCACAGCACGGCTAATCATCTGTCGGTTCTCAATCAGGTTGGAATAGAATCCATTGATTCTTTTGCGTCTGTCACTAACGCCCAGCCCTCAGGAGTTTGAAGCACGTCACAATCATTCAATCCCAGAATCCTACTCGGAATACCACAGACAAGGTTTAGACTTTCCAGATTCTCATGAATGCCGCCATCTATCTAGCTTATACCACGAAGATTCTGTTGGGGAATCTAAGAGATATTCATTTAGTCTGATGTAGAACGTAGGTGGTTGTCAGGCACACGTTCATGGATTGAGGAAGGTGATGAGTGTCACGGATCATCACCTTCTTCACAATTAAGCGCGAATAAACATCTTAGATAAGAACAAGCGTGTTTGAATGGAAAACAAAGGAATTGTATTAAATCATCGAGACGCTGCAGAGCTCCTCACCCCCAACAATGGAGTTTAGAGACTCATTCCGTCACAAAGTATGTAATTCAGATCTGAAAATGTCATGAGGTACAAGAAATGTCTGTAAAAGTTGTTTAAATAGTAAACTAGTAACCTAGGTTTACAGAAAATGAATAAACTAAGATAATTGGTGCAGAAATCCACTTCTGGGGCCCACTTGGTGTGTGCTGGGGCTGAGACTAAAGCTTTCCACGTGTAGAGGCCTTTCTTGGCGTGAAACTTCAGGTTATGACGTGTTTTGGGCGTTCAACTCCGGATAATGACGTTTTTCTGGCGTTTAACTCCAGACAGCAGCATGAACTTGACGTTTAACGCCAAGTTACGTCGTCTATTCTTGCGCAAAGTATGGACTATTATATATTGCTGGAAAGACCTGGATGTCTACTTTCAAACGCCGTTGAGAGCGCGCCATTTGGACTCCTGTAGCTCCAGAAAATCCATTTCGAGTGCAGGGAGGTCAGGATCCAACAGCATCAGCAGTCCTTTTTCAGCCTAAATCAGATTTTTGCTCAACTCCCTCAATTTCAGCCAGAAAATACCTGAAATCATAGAAAAACACACATACTCATAGTAAAGTCCAGAAATATGATTTTTGTATAAAAACTAATATTATTCTACTAAAAACTAACTGAAACATGCTAAAATCTACATGAAATTACCCCCAAAAAGCGTATAAAATATCCGCTCATCACAACACCAAACTTAAATTGTTGCTTGTCCTCAAGCAACTAGATGAATAAAATAGGTTCTAACAGAAGTTAAGAAGTAATAATATTTTAGAGTTTTAAATGAAGCTCAGATTCTTATTAGATGAGCGGGGCTTGTAGCTTTTTGTTTCTGAACAGTTTTGGCATCTCCCTGTATCTTTTGAATTTCAGAATGATTGGCATCCTTAGGAACTCAGAATTCAGATAGTATTATTGACTCTCCTAGTGTAGTATGTTGATTCTTGAACACAGCTACTTATGAGTCTTGGCCGTGGCCCTAAGCACTTTGTCTTCCAGTATTACCACCGGATACATAAATGCCACAGACACATAACTGGGTGAACCTTTTCAGATTGTGACTTAGCTTTACTAAAGTCCCCAGTTAGTGGTGTCCAGAGCTCTTAAGCACACTCTTTTGCTTTGGATCACGACTTTAACCACTCAGTCTCAAGCTTTTCACTTGGACCTGCATGCCACAAGCACATGGTTAGGGACAGCTTGATTTAGCCGCTTAGGCCTGGATTTTATTTCCTTGGGCCCTCCTATCCATTGATGCTCAAAGCCTTGGATCCTTTTTACCCTTGCCTTTTGGTTTTAAGGGCTCGTGGCTTTTTCTATTGCTCCTTCTTCTTTTTTTTTTTTTTTTGAGACTGCTTTTTCTTGCTTCAAGAATCAATTTCATGATTTTTTAGATCATCAATAATATTTTTCGTGTTCCTCATCCTTTCAGGAGCCAATATTCATCAAATTCAAAGTACAATTTATGCACTGTTCAAGCATTCATTCAAAGAACAAAAAGTATTGCCACCACACATAATTAATTATAATTTTTATTATTAAGAACTCGAAAATATAAATTACTTCTTTATTCTAATAAAAAAATCTACTATTTTATTCATGCCTGATGATGATGAGAAAAATAAATTATAGCTTAATTGGAAATAAAATCAAAATAGATATGCTAAGTACTACTACTCCTATATAACTTCTAAGGTAAAATCCTATAATAATACTATCACAGAGTTAAAGCTAGAATTAGAACTTAACAACCTGTATTTTGGGAAGTGGATGTTCCTCTAGTCTGTGGGGTGCCTTCAAGAATTAATTTCTGATGCTTCAGCTCCCTTAAGTTCACATCCTTGCTCTTCCTGTTCTCTTAGGTGCCATGATCTTAATGAGTTTTAGCTCAGTGATCATGGCAAATCACACCAAACTTAGAGGTTTGCTTGTCCTCAAGCAAAAGAAAGGAAAGGAGAGGAGTAGAAGGAGAGGCATTTTCGAAAAAAGATAAGATGAGTTGAAAAAAGATATGACAAGAAATTAAAAATATTTGAAAAAGAATTGGATTGGAAAAAGATTTGTGTTTATGAATTAAGATACATTTGATATTTTTGAAAAAAGGGATTTTAGAAATTAGGGTTCTTAGAAAACCAATTTGATTTTGAAGGATGACATTTTAAAACATGTTTATGCAAGAAATCATGAATTGAGACTTAAAAATTTAGAAAAATTGTAAAGAAAAACGAATTTTACCTCCTCCCCACCATCCTGGCGTTAAACGCCCAACTGCTGCATGGTTTGGGCGTTTAACGCCCAAATGTTGCTTCTCCTGGGCGTTCAACGCCCAGCTGATGCATTTTTCTGGCGTTGAACGCCAGGAAGTCCTTTGTTACTGGGCGTTTTTCTAAACGCCCAGGATGCTGTCAATCTGGCGTTAAACGCCCAGAAGGTGCTTCTTTCTGGCGTTTAACGCCCAGAAGATGCTCCTTTCTGGCGTTTAACGCCCAGAAGGCTACCCTTACTGGCGTTGAACGCCCAGTGGGTGCTTCTTTTGGGCGTTCAACGCCCAAAAATGCTTCTTACTGGCTTTTTCACGCCAGTGAGCTTCCAATTTCCCTTATAACTGTGTGAATTCAACCAATTGCTATTTTACCTTGAAGATACCTTGACATATGCCTGTAAAAATACGAATAAAATTAAATTTTGTGATTGGCTGGGTTGCCTCCCAGCAAGCGCTTCTTTAATGTCATTTAGCTGGACTATTACTGAAATTTAATCAAGTCTCAGTTTTGAGCATTCTTGCTCAAAGTTGCCTTCAAGATAATGTTTGACTCTTTGTCCATTAACAATGAACTTTTTGTTAGAGTCATTATCCTGAAGCTCTATGTATCCATATGGTGATACGTTTGTAATGACATATGGACCTCTCCACCGGGATTTTAATTTCCCAGGGAATAATTTGAGCCTAGAATTAAATAGCAGAACTTTCTGCCCCGGCTCAAAGATTCTGGATGACAATTTCTTATCATGCCATCTTTTCGCTTTCTCTTTGTAAATCTTTGCATTTTCGAAAGCATTGAGTCTAAATTCCTCTAGCTCATTTAACTGGAGCAATCGTCTTTCTCTAGCTAACTTGGCATCAAGGTTTAGGAATCTGGTTGCCCAGTAGGCCTTGTGTTCCAGTTCCACTGGCAAGTGACACGCCTTTCCATACACAAGCTGGTATGGAGAGGTCCCTATGGGGGTTTTGAATGCTGTTCTGTATGCCCACAGAGCATCATCCAAGCTTCTTGCCCAATCCTTTCTACGGTTAATTACAGTCCGTTCCAGGATTCTTTTAAGTTCTCTATTTGAGACTTCAGCTTGCCCATTAGTTTGTGGATGATATGGAGTGGCTACCCTGTGGTTGACTCCATAACGTACCAGAGCAGAGTAAAGCTGTTTATTACAGAAATGAGTGCCCCCGTCACTGATCAGCACTCTAGGGACACCAAATCTGCTGAAGATATGTTTCTGGAGGAATTTTAACACTGTTTTAGTGTCATTAGTGGGTGTTGCAATAGCCTCCACCCATTTGGATACATAATCCACTGCCACCAGAATATAGGTGTTTGAGTATGATGGTGGGAAAGGTCCCATGAAGTCAATGCCCCATACATCAAACAACTCAATTTCCAAGATTCCTTGTTGAGGCATGGCATAACTGTGAGGCAGGTTGCCTGATCTCTGGCAACTATCACAGTTAAGCACAAATGCTCGGGAATCTTTATAGAGAGTGGGCCAGTAGAAGCCACTCTGGAGGACTCTTGTGGCTGTCCGTTCACTTCCAAAATGTCCTCCATACTGTGATCCATGGCAATGCCAAAGGATCTTCTGTGCTTCTTCCTTAGGCACACATCTACGGATTACTCCGTCTGCGCATCTCTTAAAGAGATATGGTTCATCCCAAAGATAGTATTTTGCATCTGTGATTAATTTCTTTGATTGCACCTTACTGTACTCTTTGGGTATGAATCTCACTGCCTTGTAGTTTGCAATGTCTGCAAACCATGGCACTTCCTGGATGGCAAACAGTTGCTCATCCGGAAAGGTTTCAGAGATCTCAGTGAGAGGGAGGGACGCCCCTTCTACTGGCTCTATTCGGGACAGGTGATCTGCTACTTGATTTTCTGTCCCTTTTCTGTCTCTTATTTCTATATCAAACTCTTGCAGAAGCAGCACCCACCTAATGAGTCTGGGTTTTGAATCCTGCTTTGTGAGTAGATACTTAAGAGCAGCATGATCAGTATACACAATCACTTTTGATCCTACTAAATAGGATCTGAATTTGTCAATGGCGTAAACCACTGCAAGTAGCTCTTTTTCTGTGGTTGTGTAATTCTTCTGTGCATCATTTAGCACACGGCTGGCATAGTAAATGACATGCAGAAGCTTGTCATGCCTTTGTCCCAACACGGCACCAATGGCATGGTCACTGGCATCACACATCAGTTCAAATGGTAATGTCCAGTCTGGTGCAGAGATGATTGGTGCTGTAACCAATTTAGCTTTCAGAGTCTCAAATGCCTGTAGACACTCTTTATCAAAGATAAATGGCGTGTCTGCAGCTAGCAGGTTGCTCAGAGGTTTGGCAATTTTTGAAAAATCCTTTATAAACCTCCTATAGAATCCTGCATGCCCAGAAAGCTTCTGATTGCCTTAACATTAGCAGGTGGTGGTAATTTTTCAATTACCTCTACTTTAGCTTGGTCCACCTCTATCCCCTTGTTCGAAATTTTATGCCCAAGGACAATTCCTTCAGTCACCATAAAGTGACATTTTTCCCAGTTTAAAACCAGGTTAGTCTCTTGGCATCTTTTCAGAACAAGTGCTAAATGGTTAAGGCAGGAGCTGAATGAGTCTCCAAACACTGAAAAGTCATCCATGAAGACTTCCAGAAATTTTTCCACCATATCAGAGAAAATTGAGAGCATGCACCTCTGAAAGGTTGCAGGTGCATTGCATAGGCCAAATGGCATCCTTCTGTATGCAAATACTCCAGATGGGCATGTGAATGCCGTTTTCTCCTGATCCTGGGGATCTACTGCAATTTGATTATAACCTGAATATCCATCCAGGAAGCAGTAGTATTCATGACCTGCTAGTCTTTCTAGCATCTGGTCTATGAATGGTAAAGGAAAATGATCCTTTCTGGTGGCTGTATTGAGCCTTCTGTAATCAATACACATACGCCACCCAGTAACTGTTCTTGTAGGAACCAGTTTATTTTTTTCATTATGAACCACTGTCATGCCACCCTTCTTAGGGACAACTTGGACAGGGCTCACCCAGGGGCTGTCAGAAATAAGATAAATAATCCCAGCCTCTAGTAATTTAGTGACCTCTTTCTGCACCACTTCTTTCATAGCTGGATTCAGCCGCCTTTGTGGTTGAACCACTGGCTTGGCGTCACCCTCCAGCAAGATTTTGTGCATGCATCTTGCTGGGCTAATGCCCTTAAGATCACTGATGGACCACCCAAGAGCTGTCTTGTGTGTCCTTAGCACTTGAATTAGTTCTTCCTCTTCCTGTGGTTCTAAGGTAGAGCTTATGATTACAGGAAAGGTATCACCTTCTCCCAGAAATGCATATTTTAGGGAAGGTAGTAATGGTTTGAGCTCGGGCTTAGGAGGTTTCTCCTTTTCCTGAGGGATTTTCAGAGGTTCCACTATTTTCTCTAACTCCTCCAGATCAGGCTGGACGTCTTTAAAGATGTCCTCTAGCTCTGATTCAGGACTCTCAGCCATATTGACCTCTCTTACCAGAGAGTCAATAACATCAACACTCATGCAGTCATTTGGGGTGTCTGGATGTTGCATTGCCTTGACAACATTCAACTTGAACTCCTCCTCATTGACTCTCAAGGTTACTTCCCCTTTTTGGACATCAATGAGGGTTCGGCCAGTTGCTAGGAAAGGTCTTCCTAGAATGAGAGTTGCACTCTTGTGCTCCTCCATTTCCAGCACCACAAAGTCAGTAGGAAAGGCGAATGGCCCAACCTTGACAATCATGTCTTCAATCACACCTGATGGGTACTTAATGGAGCCATCAGCAAGTTGAAGTCATATCCTGGTTGGTTTAATTTCTTCAGTTAAACCAAGCTTTCTGATAGTAGATGCAGGTATTAAGTTGATACTTGCCCCAAGATCACATAAAGCTTGCTTGGTACAATTACCCTCTAATGTGCATGGTATCATAAAGCTCCCAGGATCTTTAAGCTTCTCAGGTAAGCTTTTCAGAATGACTGCACTGCATTCTTCAGTGAGGTAGACTTTTTCAGTTTCCCTCCAATCCTTCTTATGACTTAAGATTTCTTTCATGAACTTAGCATAAGAAGGTATTTGCTCAAGTGCTTCTGCAAACGGAATCTTTATTTCAAGAGTCCTGAGATAGTCTGCAAAGCGGGCAAATTGCTTATCCTATTCCGCTTGGCGGAGTTTTTGAGGATAAGGCATTTTGGCTTTGTATTCCTCAACCTTAGTTGCTGCAGGTTTATCACTTACAGAAGTGGGTTGGGAAGCCTTTTTAGAAAGGTCAGCACTTGTATGTGACTGATTCCCCACTGGCATTTGAATGCCAGTGGTGGGAGCTGGAGTGGCGTCAAACGCTACTTCCTTGTTTGTTACTGGCGTTTGAACGTCAGAACCATGCTCCCTTTGGGCGTTCAACGCCGGATTCATGCTTGTTTCTGGCGTTGAACGCCAGGAATGAGCATGGTCCGGGCGTTCAGCGCCAGCTTTGTTCTTCTCTGGGCTCTGACTGTCCTCAGAGGGATTTTGAGTATCCTCTTGTTCATTTCTTGGTTTTCTGCTGCTTTGAAGTGAGGTATTTAATGTTTTCCCACTCCTTAATTGAACTGCTTGGCATTCTTCTGTTATTTGTTTTGACAGTTGCTTTTCTGTCTGCTTTAATTGTACTTCCATGTTCCTATTAGCCATTCTTGTTTCCTGTAATATTTCCTTGAATTCGGCTAGCTGCTGAGTTAGAAAATCTAATTGCTGATTGAATTCATTAGCCTGATCCACTGGACTGAGTTCTGCAGTTACTGTTTTAGCTTCTTCTTTCATAGAGGATTCACTGCTTAGGTACAGATGCTGATTTCTGGCAACTGTATCAATAAGCTCTTGAGCTTCTTCAATTGTTTTTCTCATATGTATAGATCCACCAGCTGAGTGGTCTAGAGAAATCTGAGCTTTTTCTGTAAGCCCATAGTAGAAGATGTCTAATTGCACCCATTCTGAAAACATTTCAGAGGGACATTTTCTTAGCATCTCTCTGTATCTCTCCCAAGCATCATAAAGGGATTCATTATCTCCTTGTTTGAAGCCTTGGATGTTTAGCCTTAGCTGTGTCATCCGTTTGGGAGGGAAATAGTGATTCAGGAATTTTTCTGACAGCTGTTTCTATGTTTTTATGCTGTTTTTAGGCTGGTTATTTAACCACCTCTTAGCTTGATCTTTTACAGCAAATGGAAACAGTAATAGTTTGTAGACATCCTGATCCACTTCTTTATCATGTACTGTGTCAGCAATTTGTAAAAATTGTGCCAGAAATTCTGTAGGTTCTTCATGTGGAAGACCAGAATACTGGCAGTTTTGCTGCACCATGATAATGAGCTGAGGATTCAGCTCAAAGCTACTAACTCCAATGGAGGGTATACAGATACTATTCCCATATGAAGCAGTAGTGGGGTTGGCATATGACCCCAGAGTCCTCTTGGACTGTTCATTCATACTTACTTCCATAATGGAATACAAGTTGAGAATTTATATGTTGAGAATTATTTATTTTATAGTAATGGAATAACAAAAAAAATGGGATATAGATATAAAAATATTTTGAAGATATTTTGTGAAAGAAAATTATTATTTTTTTTAAATAAAATAAAAACGAAATAAATAAAAGAAAGTGGAAATATTTTGAAATTGAAAATTGAATTTTTAATGTAAAATTTTCGAAAAAGTAGTTTTAAAAATAGTTAGAAAATAAAAAATTTTTTTTTTGAATTTTGAATTTTATGATGAAAGAGAAAAACACACAAAAGACACAAGACTTAAAATTTTTAGATCTAATGCTCCTTATTTTCGAAAATTTTTGGAGGGAAAACACCAAGGAACACCAAACTTAAAAATTTTAAGATCAAGACACAAGGAAAACTCAAGAACACTTTGAAGATTCACAAGAACACCAAGAACACAAGAAAGAACACCAAACTTAAAATTTTTAGAAAACCAAGACAAATTTTCGAAAATTATGAAAAGGTTAACAAGAAAACACCAAACTTAAAGTTTGGCAAAAGATTAAATCAAAGAAGAATTATTTTGAAAAAGGTTCCAAAGGGTATAACCAATTATCAAGAACAACTTGAAGATCAAGAAAGAACCAAGAACACTAATACGAAAATTTTAAAGAGAATATAAAATATGCAATTAACACCAAACTTAGAACAAGACACTAAACTCACGAAAATTAGCAATTAATTAAAAGAAAAATAATGAATTTTGAAAAGAACTTTTTGAAAAGAAACTATCCTATCAATATTGATTTAATGACTCTATAACAATAAAAATAAAAATAAATTATTCCTAATCTAAGAAATAAAATAAGCCTTCAATTGTCCAAACTCAATAATCCCCGGCAACGGCGCCAAAAACTTGGTGGACGAAATTGTATCTCTTTATGGAATATGATAATAGAGCCTGATCCAAAATCAATTTCGTTCAACTAACCAGCAAGTGCACTGGGTCGTCCAAGTAATACCTTACGTGAGTAAGGGTCGATCCCACGGAGATTATTGGTTTGAAGCAATCAATATTTATTTTATTAGTCTTAGTTAGGATGTCAACAAGGTTATTTGGATTAAAAATGAAATTACTAGATTTGATTATAAAAATAAAAGAGGGAACAATGTTACTTGTTTTGCAGTACTGGAGAATATGTTGGAGTTTTGGAGATGCTTTGTCCTCTGACTTCAACTCTTCCTTGAAATCCTCTTCTCACACGCAGGTTCCTTCCATGGCAAGCTCTGTGTAGGGTGTCACCGTTGTCAGTGGCTACTTCCCATCCTCTCAGTGAAAACGTTCCTATGCTCTGTCACAGCACGGCTAATCATCTGTCGGTTCTCAATCAGGTTGGAATAGAATCCATTGATTCTTTTGCGTCTGTCACTAACGCCCAGCCCTCAGGAGTTTGAAGCACGTCACAATCATTCAATCCCAGAATCCTACTCGGAATACCACAGACAAGGTTTAGACTTTCCGGATTCTCATGAATGCCGCCATCTATCTAGCTTATACCACGAAGATTCTGTTGGGGAATCTAAGAGATATTCATTCAGTCTGATGTAGAACGTAGGTGGTTGTCAGGCACACGTTCATGAATTGAGGAAGGTGATGAGTGTCACGAATCATCACCTTCTTCACAATTAAGCGCGAATAAACATCTTAGATAAGAACAAGCGTGTTTGAATGGAAAACAAAGGAATTGTATTAAATCATCGAGACGCTGCAGAGCTCCTCACCCCCAACAATGGAGTTTAGAGACTCATGCCGTCACAAAGTATGTAATTCAGATCTGAAAATGTCATGAGGTACAAGAAATGTCTGTAAAAGTTGTTTAAATAGTAAACTAGTAACCTAGGTTTACAGAAAATGAATAAACTAAGATAATTGGTGCAGAAATCCACTTCTGGGGCCCACTTGGTGTGTGCTGGGGCTGAGACTAAAGATTTCCACGTGTAGAGGCCTTTCTTGGCGTCAAACTTCAGGTTATGACGTGTTTTGGGCGTTCAACTCCGGATAATGACGTTTTTCTGGCGTTTAACTCCAGACAGCAGCATGAACTTGGCGTTTAACGCCAAGTTACGTCGTCTATTCTTGCGCAAAGTATGGACTATTATATATTGCTGGAAAGCCCTGGATGTCTACTTTCCAACGCCGTTGAGAGCGCACCATTTGGACTCCTGTAGCTCCAGAAAATCCATTTCGAGTGCAGGGAGGTCAGGATCCAACAGCATCAGCAGTCCTTTTTCAGCCTAAATCAGATTTTTGCTCAACTCCCTCAATTTCAGCCAGAAAATACCTGAAATCATAGAAAAACACACATACTCATAGTAAAGTCCAGAAATATGATTTTTGTATAAAAACTAATATTATTCTACTAAAAAATAACTGAAACATGCTAAAATCTACATGAAATTACCCCCAAAAAGCGTATAAAATATCCGCTCATCACAACACCAAACTTAAACTGTTGCTTGTCCTCAAGCAACTAGATGAATAAAATAGGTTCTAACAGAAGTTAAGAAGTAATAATATTTTATAGTTTTAAATGAAGCTCAGATTCTTATTAGATGAGCGGGGCTTGTAGCTTTTTGTTTCTGAACAGTTTTGGCATCTCCCTGTATCTTTTGAATTTCAGAATGATTGGCATCCTTAGGAACTCAGAATTCAGATAGTATTATTGACTCTCCTAGTGTAGTATGTTGATTCTTGAACACAGCTACTTATGAGTCTTGGCCGTGGCCCTAAGCACTTTGTCTTCCAGTATTACCACCGGATACATAAATGCCACAGACACATAACTGGGTGAACCTTTTCAGATTGTGACTTAGCTTTGCTAAAGTCCCCAGTTAGTGGTGTCCAGAGCTCTTAAGCACACTCTTTTGCTTTGGATCACGACTTTAACCACTCAGTCTCAAGCTTTTCACTTGGACCTGCATGCCACAAGCACATGGTTAGGGACAGCTTGATTTAGCCGCTTAGGCCTGGATTTTATTTCCTTGGGCCCTCCTATCCATTGATGCTCAAAGCCTTGGATCCTTTTTACCCTTGCCTTTTGGTTTTAAGGGCTCGTGGCTTTTTCTATTGCTCCTTCTTCTTTTTTTTTTTTTTTGAGACTGCTTTTTCTTGCTTCAAGAAACAATTTCATGATTTTTCAGATCATCAATAATATTTTTCGTGTTCCTCATCCTTTCAGGAGCCAATATTCATCAAATTCAAAGTACAATTTATGCACTGTTCAAGCATTCATTCAGAGAACAAAAAGTATTGCCACCACACATAATTAATTATAATTTTTATTATTAAGAACTCGAAAATATAAATTACTTCTTTATTCTAATAAAAAAATCTACTTTTTTATTCATGCCTGATGATGATGAGAAAAATAAATTATAGCTTAATTGGAAATAAAATCAAAATAGATATGCTAAGTACTACTACTCCTATATAACTTCTAAGGTAAAATCCTATAATAATACTATCACAGAGTTAAAGCTAGAATTAGAACTTAACAACCTATATTTTGGGAAGTGGATGTTCCTCTAGTCTGTGGGGTGCCTTCAAGAATTAATTTCTGATGCTTCAGCTCCCTTAAGTTCACATCCTTGCTCTTCCTGTTCTCTTAGGTGCCATGATCTTAATGAGTTTTAGCTCAGTGATCATGGCAAATCACACCAAACTTAGAGGTTTGCTTGTCCTCAAGCAAAAGAAAGGAAAGGAGAGGAGTAGAAGGAGAGGCATTTTCGAAAAAAGATAAGATGAGTTGAAAAAAGATATGACAAGAAATTAAAAATATTTGAAAAAGAATTGGATTGGAAAAAGATTTGTGTTTATGAATTAAGATACATTTGATATTTTTGAAAAAGGGATTTTAGAAATTAGGGTTCTTAGAAAACCAATTTGATTTTGAAGGATGACATTTTAAAACATGTTTATGCAAGAAATCATGAATTGAGACTTAAAAATTTAGAAAAATTGTAAAGAAAAACGAATTTTACCTCCTCCCCACCATCCTGGCGTTAAACGCCCAACTGCTGCATGGTTTGGGCGTTTAACGCCCAAATGTTGCTTCTCCTGGGCGTTCAACGCCCAGCTGATGCATTTTTCTGGCGTTGAACGCCAGGAAGTCCTTTGTTACTGGGCGTTTTTCTAAACGCCCAGGATGCTGTCAATCTGGCGTTAAACGCCCAGAAGGTGCTTCTTTCTGGCGTTTAACGCCCAGAAGATGCTCCTTTCTGGCGTTTAACGCCCAGAAGGCTACCCTTACTGGCGTTGAACGCCCAGTGGGTGCTTCTTTTGGGCGTTCAACGCCCAAAAATGCTTCTTACTGGCTTTTTCACGCCAGTGAGCTTCCAATTTCCCTTATAACTCTTTGAATTCAACCAATTGCTATTTTACCTTGAAGATACCTTGACATATACCTGTAAAAATACGAATAAAATTAAATTTTGTGATTGGCTGGGTTGCCTCCCAGCAAGCGCTTCTTTAATGTCATTTAGCTGGACTATTACTGAAATTTAATCAAGTCTCAGTTTTGAGCATTCTTGCTCAAAGTTGCCTTCAAGATAATGTTTGACTCTTTGTCCATTAACAATGAACTTTTTGTTAGAGTCATTATCCTGAAGCTCTATGTATCCATATGGTGATACGTTTGTAATGACATATGGACCTCTCCACCGGGATTTTAATTTCCCAGGGAATAATTTGAGCCTAGAATTAAATAGCAGAACTTTCTGCCCCGGCTCAAAGACTCTGGATGACAATTTCTTATCATGCCATCTTTTCGCTTTCTCTTTGTAAATCTTTGCATTTTCGAAAGCATTGAGTCTAAATTCCTCTAGCTCATTTAACTGGAGCAATCGTCTTTCTCTAGCTAACTTGGCATCAAGGTTTAGGAATCTGGTTGCCCAGTAGGCCTTGTGTTCCAGTTCCACTGGCAAGTGACACGCCTTTCCATACACAAGCTGGTATGGAGAGGTCCCTATGGGGGTTTTGAATGCTGTTCTGTATGCCCACAGAGCATCATCCAAGCTTCTTGCCCAATCCTTTCTACGGTTAATTACAGTCCGTTCCAGGATTCTTTTAACTTCTCTATTTGAGACTTCAGCTTGCCCATTAGTTTGTGGATGATATGGAGTGGCTACCCTGTGGTTGACTCCATAACGTACCAGAGCAGAGTAAAGCTGTTTATTACAGAAATGAGTGCCTCCGTCACTGATCAGCACTCTAGGGACACCAAATCTACTGAAGATATGTTTCTGGAGGAATTTTAACACTGTTTTAGTGTCATTAGTGGGTGTTGCAATAGCCTCCACCCATTTGGATACATAATCCACTGCCACCAGAATATAGGTGTTTGAGTATGATGGTGGGAAAGGTCCCATGAAGTCAATGCCCCATACATCAAACAACTCAATTTCCAAGATTCCTTGTTGAGGCATGGCATAACTGTGAGGCAGGTTGCCTGATCTCTGGCAACTATCACAGTTAAGCACAAATGCTCGGGAATCTTTATAGAGAGTGGGCCAGTAGAAGCCACTCTGGAGGACTCTTGTGGCTGTCCGTTCACTTCCAAAATGTCCTCCATACTGTGATCCATGGCAATGCCAAAGGATCTTCTGTGCTTCTTCCTTAGGCACACATCTATGGATTACTCCGTCTGCGCATCTCTTAAAGAGATATGGTTCATCCCAAAGATAGTATTTTGCATCTGTGATTAATTTCTTTGATTGCACCTTACTGTACTCTTTGGGTATGAATCTCACTGCCTTGTAGTTTGCAATGTCTGCAAACCATGGCACTTCCTGGATGGCAAACAGTTGCTCATCCGGAAAGGTTTCAGAGATCTCAGTGAGAGGGAGGGACGCCCCTTCTACTGGCTCTATTCGGGACAGGTGATCTGCTACTTGATTTTCTGTCCCTTTTCTGTCTCTTATTTCTATATCAAACTCTTGCAGAAGCAGCACCCACCTAATGAGTCTGGGTTTTGAATCCTGCTTTGTGAGTAGATACTTAAGAGCAGCATGATCAGTATACACAATCACTTTTGATCCTACTAAATAGGATCTGAATTTGTCAATGGCGTAAACCACTGCAAGTAGCTCTTTTTCTGTGGTTGTGTAATTCTTCTGTGCATCATTTAGCACACGGCTGGCATAGTAAATGACATGCAGAAGCTTGTCATGCCTTTGTCCCACACGGCACCAATGGCATGGTCACTGGCATCACACATCAGTTCAAATGGTAATGTCCAGTCTGGTGCAGAGATGATTGGTGCTGTAACCAATTTAGCTTTCAGAGTCTCAAATGCCTGTAGACACTCTTTATCAAAGATAAATGGCGTGTCTGCAGCTAGCAGGTTGCTCAGAGGTTTGGCAATTTTTGAAAAATCCTTTATAAACCTCCTATAGAATCCTGCATGCCCCAGAAAGCTTCTGATTGCCTTAACATTAGCAGGTGGTGGTAATTTTTCAATTACCTCTACTTTAGCTTGGTCCACCTCTATCCCCTTGTTCGAAATTTTATGCCCAAGGACAATTCCTTCAGTCACCATAAAGTGACATTTTTCCCAGTTTAAAACCAGGTTAGTCTCTTGGCATCTTTTCAGAACAAGTGCTAAATGGTTAAGGCAGGAGCTGAATGAGTCTCCAAACACTGAAAAGTCATCCATGAAGACTTCCAGAAATTTTTCCACCATATCAGAGAAAATTGAGAGCATGCACCTCTGAAAGGTTGCAGGTGCATTGCATAGGCCAAATGGCATCCTTCTGTATGCAAATACTCCAGATGGGCATGTGAATGCCGTTTCTCCTGATCCTGGGGATCTACTGCAATTTGATTATAACCTGAATATCCATCCAGGAAGCAGTAGTATTCATGACCTGCTAGTCTTTCTAGCATCTGGTCTATGAATGGTAAAGGAAAATGATCCTTTCTGGTGGCTGTATTGAGCCTTCTGTAATCAATACACATACGCCACCCAGTAACTGTTCTTGTAGGAACCAGTTCATTTTTTCATTATGAACCACTGTCATGCCACCCTTCTTAGGGACAACTTGGACAGGGCTCACCCAGGGGCTGTCAGAAATAGGATAAATAATCCCAGCCTCTAGTAATTTAGTGACCTCTTTCTGCACCACTTCTTTCATAGCTGGATTCAGCCGCCTTTGTGGTTGAACCACTGGCTTGGCGTCACCCTCCAGCAAGATTTGTGCATGCATCTTGCTGGGCTAATGCCCTTAAGATCACTGATGGACCACCCAAGAGCTGTCTTGTGTGTCCTTAGCACTTGAATTAGTGCTTCCTCTTCCTGTGGTTCTAAGGTAGAGCTTATGATTACAGGAAAGGTATCACCTTCTCCAGAAATGCATATTTTAGGGAAGGTGGTAATGGTTTGAGCTCGGGCTTAGGAGGTTTCTCCTTTTCCTGAGGGATTTTCAGAGGTTCCACTATTTTCTCTGACTCCTCCAGATCAGGCTGGACGTCTTTAAAGATGTCCTCTAGCTCTGATTCGGGACTCTCAGCCATATTGACCTCTCTTACCAGAGAGTCAATAACATCAACACTCATGCAGTCATTTGGGGTGTCTGGATGTTGCATTGCCTTGACAACATTCAACTTGAACTCCTCCTCATTGACTCTCAAGGTTACTTCCCCTTTTTGGACATCAATGAGGGTTCGGCCAGTTGCTAGGAAAGGTCTTCCTAGAATGAGAGTTGCACTCTTGTGCTCCTCCATTTCCAGCACCACAAAGTCAGTAGGAAAGGCGAATGGCCCAACCTTGACAATCATGTCTTCAATCACACCTGATGGGTACTTAATGGAGCCATCAGCAAGTTGAAGTCATATCCTGGTTGGTTTAATTTCTTCAGTTAAACCAAGCTTTCTGATAGTAGATGCAGGTATTAAGTTGATACTTGCCCCAAGATCACATAAGCTTGCTTGGTACAATTACCCTCTAATGTGCATGGTATCATAAAGCTCCCAGGATCTTTAAGCTTCTCAGGTAAGCTTTTCAGAATGACTGCACTGCATTCTTCAGTGAGTAGACTTTTCAGTTTCCCTCCAATCCTTCTTATGACTTAAGATTTCTTTCATGAACTTAGCATAAGAAGGTATGTCAAGTGCTTCTGCAAACGGAATCTTATTTCAAGAGTCCTGAGATAGTCTGCAAAGGGCAAATTGCTTATCTGTTCCCTGCGGAGTTTTTGAGGATAAGGCATTTTGGCTTTGTATTCCTCAACCTTAGTTGCTGCAGGTTTATCACTTACAGAAGTGGGTTGGGAAGCCTTTTTAGAAAGGTCAGCACTTGTATGTGACTGATTCCCCACTGGCATTTGAATGCCAGTGGTGGGAGCTGGAGTGGCGTCAAACGCTACTTCCTTGTTTGTTACTGGCGTTTGAACGTCAGAACCATGCTCCCTTTGGGCGTTCAACGCCGGATTCATGCTTGTTTCTGGCGTTGAACGCCAGGAATGAGCATGGTCCGGGCGTTCAGCGCCAGCTTTGTTCTTCTCTGGGCTCTGACTGTCCTCAGAGGGATTTTGAGTATCCTCTTGTTCATTTCTTGGTTTTCTGCTGCTTTGAAGTGAGGTATTTAATGTTTTCCCACTCCTTAATTGAACTGCTTGGCATTTTCTGTTATTTGTTTTGACAGTTGCTTTTCTGTCTGCTTTAATTGTACTTCCATGTTCCTGTTAGCCATTCTTGTTTCCTGTAATATTTCCTTGAATTCGGCTAGCTGCTGAGTTAGAAAATCTAATTGCTGATTGAATTCATTAGCCTGATCCACTGGACTGAGTTCTGCAGTTACTGTTTTAGCTTCTTCTTTCATAGAGGATTCACTGCTTAGGTACAGATGCTGATTTCTGGCAACTGTATCAATAAGCACTTGAGCTTCTTCAATTGTTTTTCTCATATGTATAGATCCACAGCTGAGTGGTCTAGAGAAATCTGAGCTTTTTCTGTAAGCCCATAGTAGAAGATGTCTAATTGCACCATTCTGAAAACATTCAGAGGACATTTCTTAGCATCTCTCTGTATCTCTCCAGCATCATAAAGGATTCATTATCTCTTTTTAAGCCTTGGATTTTAGCCTTAGCTTTCTCCGTTGGGAGGGAAATAGTGATTCAGATTTTCTGACAGCTGTTCCATTTTATGCGTTTTAGGCTGGTTATTTAACCACCTCTTAGCTTGATCTTTTACAGCAAATGGAAACAGTAATAGTCTGTAGACATCCTGATCCACTTCTTTATCATGTACTGTGTCAGCAATTTGTAAAATTGTGCCAGAAATTCTGTAGGTTCTTCATGTGGAAGACCAGAATACTGGCAGTTTTGCTGCACCATGATAATGAGCTGAGGATTCAGCTCAAGCTACTAACTCAATGAGGTATACAGATACTATCCCATATGAAGCAGTAGTGGGGTTGCAATGACCCAGAGTCCCTTGGACTGTTCATTCATACTTACTTCCATAATGGAATACAAGTTGAGAATTTATATTTGAGAATTATTTATTTTATAGTAATGGAATAACAAAAAATGGATATAGATATAAAAATATTTTGAAGATATTTTGTGAAAGAAAATTATTATTTTTTTTAAATAAAATAAAACGAAATAAATAAAAGAAAGTGGAAATATTTTGAAATGAAAATAGAATATTTTAATGTAAAATTTTCGAAAAAGTAAGTTTTAAAAATAGTTAGAAAATAAAAATTTTTTTTGTTGAATTTTGAATTTTATGATGAAAGAGAAAAACACACAAAAGACACCAAGACCTTAAAAATTTTTAATCTAATGCTCCTTATTTTCGAATATTTTTTGGAGGGA